>NC_042998.1:3168916-3173916 GCF_006345805.1 Octopus sinensis | reverse complement strand
TAACCGGTGTTGTTGTGTTTTCCTCCCCGTAAGTTAGGGGTTCGACAAAAATGATCGATAGGGTAAATGCTAGGCCTTAAAATATAAGAGTTGAGATTGATACATTCGACTAAAATTCTTCAGGGTGGTGCTCCAGCATGGCCGCAGGTTAATGACTGAAACAAGTAATATATATGTATGTATGTATGTATATGAAGAAGGTCGAAAACACAGAAAATAGAGAAAACATTTTATCAACAAACAAATTGACCAACATGGGTTAATTACTTTTTTTCAATACAAAATATATCATAACATTCTTACGGCCGTTTCGGCTGCCAATGTCAGTCGGTGCTTACGAAGAAAATTTCGAAAATAATATTCATTATCTTTATAGCACATTTGATCTAGTAGATGTAGCTTCATCAGAGTGAGTACAAATGCATAAAATAAAAGAAAGGAAGAGGGAAGAGGAAATAACAGAGCCTCGCGATGAGGCCAGAAGGCTCAATATATCAGAATCATACCCCCACCCATAACTGCATGATATATTTATTAAGCCATTTCTCCTTAATATGACTCACCCCCTTTCAGTCACGAACCTAATTTGGATTACAGAAAGCATTACATCGTGATGTTGTTGATTGAAGATATTACGTCTACAAGAGGTTTGTACTGTCAATCGAGTCACAACAAGGACCTCCGACAGACAGATTGAAGGGTATTTCTGAAGTTTCCAGGTGTTTCTTCAGGTTGGGTGGCACTGAACCCAATGCTCTGAACACAATAGAGACAATCTTTGACTCTCATAGCTGCCACATTTTGACGATCTCAATTCTCAGGTCTCTATATTTATCGACCTTTTCTCTTTCTTTCATATGTTGATCTCCTGGCACTGCCACGTCGATTACATTGCATAACAATGAAAAAAGAAATCGGAAATGAGAATAACCTTTTCTATGGGTATTTTGTGTATAGATCACGAATATAACAGCCGTTCCTTTCTGTGACCCTCCAGTTTCTCGTAAATTACCATCTTACGTTAAATACACTGATGGCTCAGTAGGAATTGACTGCAAACAGGATTGGGCCGAAACTGACAACTATAAAAGTTATGAACGGATTTTGATATAATTTTAATGGGGTGTTCCTAAGGTATTTGTTCATCTAGCCTATGAAAATTATAAAAGTTCATTCAAAATTTGTATAGATATATGGGTCCAAATCCCATGTAAGTATATTATTATAAGTACCAGTTGATGACTGGGGCGATAGAATCGAGTAGTCTCCTCTCCCAAAATTTCAGATTGAGTGCCTAAAGTAGACAGGGTCGTTATTATTATTTGCTATTGTAACCTTCATAAACAATCTCAATTGATGTTGTATACTTACAATCTTGTTTGCAAGCAACCTACAAGAAAATTGTGAAATCTCTCGATTGAAAAAAAAAACAGGAAACATATTCTATTTTAATTCCTCAAAAATATTCAGTCTGAAGAATTTTCGTCAATTGAATTGCTGTCTGAATACGTTCAAAATTGTTTTGACTCGGGCACTTGCACTTTTGGGTCGGATTAGAACAAATATTGTGTGTGCGTGCGAATGTGTGTGTGTGTCTATGTATCTAAAGAGAGGGATGTTTATTCACATTTAATTTTAGATACACGTATTCATTATACAAAAATATTCAGAAGCATTAAGTCGTGACCGCTAATCTTTGGCCACAGAGAAAGTTGTATACATATACATGTGTATGCGCGAGTGCGTGGGTGTATATGTATGAGCAGATATATGTGTGTGTATGTGTGTGTGTGTGTGAGTGTGCACGCGCACGCGATTATTTTCTGTTTATTTTGTGATACATAAACACTCAATACAAGATTGTGTTAAAAGTGTTTAGAAGCTAACAAATATGTATTTATGCGTTTAATGAAATAAGAATACACTTCCGGTGTACAGTTTCGTCCAGTTTCTGAAGCAATAAAGAGAAGCAACGGAGCGAAACCATTATTTGTGTGTGTAATTACACGCACAATCATGCATGCATACATACACATGTACAACATGCACACACATCTACATACAAACACTTACATTCACACATATATATTCACACACACACGCACGCACGATCTTCGCAGATATAACGAGGGTACTTCTTAGTGTAGTGTTTGAACAGATTTCCCAATAAAAATGATTAAATTAAATTTTGAAAGCTTACAATAATAAACTATATGGTAAGCATCTGAGACCCCTTTCGGTCACGACACTGACCATGGGATTGCACCTAGAAAGTTACCTTCCCAGGCACAAGTCCGGGCAAGGTTGTTTACGGAAGACCAGCAGTCGCCCATGCATACCAGCCTACCGTCTCCATGCCACCAATGTTATCCAAGGGAAAGGCAAAGGGGCCGATACAGCTTGACATCAGTGACGTCGCAACTCATTTCTACAGCTGAATGAACTGGAGCAACGTGGACTAAAGTGTCTTGCTCAAGAACACAACACGCATCCCGGTCCGGGATTCGAGCCCGCAACCTCACGATCGTAAGCTCGACGCTCTAACCACTGAGCCATGCGCCTTCACGTGGTCAGCATATTAAAACAAATAAATGCATAATTAATTATCTTCCCATATTCCGTCATACAAGTCGATGTAGTATATAGTGTGAACACGCTCTGTAAGCATCCAAATATTATCTTTCAAAGTTCTTATGCCTTTCACACGGAATTTTGGATCCTACAAATCCGTCTTAGTATATATGTCAATCTAGCTTTTTTGGTTTCTTTCTTTCTTTTCTTTCTTTTACTTGTTTCAGTCATTTGACTGCGGCCATGCTGGAGCACCGCCTTTAGTCGAGGAGCAAATCGACCCCGGGACTTATTCTTTGTAAGGCCAGTACTTATTCTATCGGTCTCTTTTGCCGAACCGCTAAGTTACGGGGACGTAAACACACCAGCATCGGTTGTCAAGCAATGCTAGGGGGACAAACACAGACACATAAACATATACACACACACTTATATATATATATACATATATACGACAGGCTTCTTTCAGTTTCCGTCTACCAAATCCACTCACAAGGCATTGGTCGGCCCGGGGCTATAGCAGAAGACACTTGCCCAAGATGCCACGCAGTGGGACTGAACCCGGAACCATGTGGTTGGTTAGCAAGCTACTTTCCACACAGCCACTCCTGCGCCTATATTGTAAATTTTTGTCTAAAATATTCGACTTGCATGCTGGAAAATACGGTATGTTTTCTCTTTTGTGTGTGGCCACTGGTATATAAAATTCTGACGGACGTATGTACATTTGTATACACCCAAAGCTACAAGAAACATGCAATGGGACCACATAGAATTTAAGCACAAACTAGATCAAGAGTACGCAAAGGCAGTAAGCTCAAATTATGATCATTCATACAGGCTAGTTTTTTTTAGTACATTTTTACATTAACAACACAATCTCACATATACTTTTTAAGAGGGAAGAACAAAGATACACATTCCTTGATTTATTAATACATGTATACAAAGACTGGAACATAAATCTGTATGATGTAATTTTAGGGAAATTTGGCTCTTCATTTTCTGACGAAATTATTAAAAAATGAGCAACGAAAAAAGCTGCTTGCGTGATAAAGTAAATATTCATTTTTACAATAGCACAAGGCCTCAAATTGCGGTGAGATAGGGATATAGCCGTTTATATTGAGCTGAATATTTTGCTCGTCCTTTATTTTGTCAACCTTTGAAAAATGGAAGTCAAAGCTGACATCGACGGCCATTTGTATTCAAAACATAAAAGGCTGTTCTGATGCTGCATATTTACTGCCCTGTAAACAGTTAAATATTCAAATAAGATAGCAGATTACAATTTTTGTTAAATCCATTTTGATATGTAAAACAATATCAGCAGAAAGATCCGTGTGAATACACACACACACACACACACACACACATATACATCTCTCTCTCTCTATATATATATATATATATATATATATATATATATATAAATATTGTTATATTTCGGAATGGTCATTTTGCCAGTTTAGCCAATAAAAACACACGCACTATATATTTGGTGTTATTTTGCTTCAGTGTTATTTATTTTTTACATTAATCTTAATCTTATTTCGGCCAGAGTTCTTTCGTCACACTCCTGTGACTGCATCAGTGGTCCTTTGTTTTCTTCTTTCTTATTTGTGTCTCTCCTTACTAACCGTCAGCCATTTTGTATTTCTATTGTATGTTTTCATTTGCGCATGCTTATATCTCTATGTGCGTCTATGTGTATTTAGTGTGTGTATGTGGGGGGATGCCTGTAATATTATTGGCTAAACTGGCAAAATGACCATTCCGAAATATAACAATATCTGTTTCAACACACGACTTCACATAAAAAATCTTGCACAACAAATATTTAAACGTATATATATATATATATATATATATATATATATATATATATATATATATACACACACACTTGTGTATGGTGTGTCGTGAATTTGGAATACGATTACTCATCACATCCACTTTATATCACTATATCTTACACTATCTTGAGATATATATATATTTTATTCATCCAATTTTCCTTTCTAACAATTGTATGACCCACAATATATTGGGCTAACACTTTATCTACCTCTACCTACACCTCCTTTTCTCTCAATATGTCTGGTGGGGGGGGGGTAAATAATATATTTCTTTAGTATATAATATATCTATATATTTTTTATCCTGTTTTATTTTATTTGCATAATGTCTCCTTTTAAACCCCTTCAACATATCCATTCTAACTAATACTAATAATTAAATATATTTTACTGCTGATATAAGCAAATATATATAGTACTTCTTATTGTCTTACATGCCTACAACCATGTGTGCATGTCTAGATATAGATCTTATATGTCATCTGTGTGTGCACATCTATTATCATTGTGTGTTTATTCACTATATATTGCCACTAACGTGTATTTCTTAATATGAACGTGTGCGCATAT
>NC_042998.1:3121416-3163916 GCF_006345805.1 Octopus sinensis | reverse complement strand
AGCGTATTATACACAAGGTTTAGGTTTTTCAGAAGTACAGCCCCCTAAAAATCCCCTGCGTATTATACTCAAGGGCGGACTATACTCGAGGATTTACGGTATGTGTGTGTGTACATACACATACATAAACACACACACACACACATATATATATATATATATATATATATATATATATATATATTATATATATATATATATATATATAATATATATATATATACACACGTGTGCGTGTGTCTGTGTGTACAATACAATGATATTCAGAATAAAAGACTGTCCAGTAATAGATATAGAGAAACCCCTGTTAATGAATGCGTACACAAACATCAACACAAGGAATACTGGTGAAGCATTCACTTCAAAACATCTGTCAAGTGTAAACATAACATGCAGGATATTGTTGTTTGGGTCAAACATGAAAAAGTACGGACCGTCATAGAGACCAGCTGTTTTACTGATGTGAATACCTGTTTGGAAATCAGAGAAAGAGAATAACTATGGACAACTGCTTCGAAACCTGTAGGTTCTAGAACCAGATTATTGATTCACATTTATACCAATAATAATTTATGCTCTTGGTAGTGTAAGTAAATGTCTAAGTGACAATCTGAATAAGCAAGGGTTTTCAAAAATGTCAACCAGCCCGCACGTTACAAATACAATCTGTAAATGGAATAGAAAATATATGCAAGATTTTTCTCTTGTTTAAAATGTAACAGTTTTCCTTATCTGCTTTCAAGCGATGGGACTTTGTATCATTGTTAGAATCTAGCTCCTTCTTCATACGCAAAATTTAGATAATTAAAAACAGAAAACGGGTGTGTTTGTGTGTGCGTCTGTGTGATGTTGTCTGATTTAAAATAAATTAAAATTGAGTTTTAATTTTTTAATTTTTAAACTTAAAAAGAAGAGACGTTGAATAAGTTATGTTTTAAGTATAAAAAGCAGTGCACCGATTCACCCGTCATACAGGCACACACGCACCCACACACACACGGGGCGCGTGCCCGCCATAGACACTCAGAATTAGAGGATGAAGTTTTAAAACATCAGGTTTAAACATTTAAGTACCGTATTGTGGATTAGCGTTAATGAAAATTATTTTCAAAGGCGAAAACAGGAAGAATTCCTGAAACTGCAACTGAACAAATTTCAAATGGAGATATCCAGATAAGAAAGTCTGACTTCTGGCATCTGTTGTGATATCTTCGGACACTTTTCTTCGGTATTAGATTTACACAGTGAAGCATAGCGTTATCATAACTACTAAGAATAACTAACAAATACATTTTACTTTAAAATAATTCACTGATTAAATAAATTCATGTACAGCCAATGGATAATTTCCCACCACAGAGCAATATATTCTTGAATTAAAAGAAAAGTATATAATTTTTTTCTTTTTTAATCAGAGATGTCGGAATTGAACCTGTGATCGTCAGATGTGTTATCAATTATGCCAGTCGGCTTCACGTGAGTTATTGGGACATTAAATTAATATAAAGTTTGTCTACTTTCCACCACTGCTTTGCCAAACGATTAGCATACAAATGTGTATACGTACACACACATAGGCAAATATTAGTGAATTATATCGTTACGTTTCTTAGAGCAACGCAGCGAAGAGTATTTCTAAATCAATTTTTAAAAAATATATATATACGAGCTTGCCAGGAGTCGAACCTATAATCTTCTGATCCGTAGTCAGACGCGTTATCCATTGCGCCACAAGCCCCGTGCCCGAACACGAGGTTCTACTTTTCCAATAATCTTTAAGTAATGTGAAGCTAGCTTTAATTGTATACACTTAACTCCTGCGACACGTGCGGAGCGCCGTCTTCTTTAGTCTGTTCACTCATTTGTATGCCCCAAAACACACACATACACAAACAATTATGAGCAATTTATGCGTGAAATTATTAATAAATAGTGTTTATAGGCGCAGGAATTGCAAACCACACGATTCTGGGTTCGGTCCCACTGCGTAACACCTGTGGCAAGAAATTCTTTGACTGACCCAAACCTTTTTAGTGGATTTAGTAGTCGGAAACCAAAAGAAATCCGTTGTGTGTGTGTGTGTGTGTGTCTGTATATATATATATATATATATATATATATATATATGTGTGTGTGACCATACTAAACCTACCCTATCCGACATTGATTTCAACCCAGAAGACATAGCAAGAGCCATAGAAAGCTCTCCATGCACTCGGCTGCGGGGCCTGACGGTTTCAATGCCATGATACTTAAAAACTGCAAGGCACAATTGTCGAAACCCGTTTACATGATATGGAGGGAATCTATGGAGAATGGCAAAATACCAAATGCATATAAAGAAGCACACATAACTCCAATACATAAAGGGGATAGCAAATCAAAACCAAAGAACTACCGACCAATCTCACTGACATCACACATTATCAAGGTCTTCGAAAGAATAGTTCGTGGAAAACTGGTTGAGTTCCTGGAATCCAACAATCTGATGAATTGCAACCAGCATGGATTCAGGTTAGGTAGATCATGCCTTTCCCAACTACTGGCACACCATGACCAAATCCTAGAAAATCTAGAGAATGGATACAACACAGATGTCATCTACCTCGACTTTGCCAAGGCATTTGACAAGGTAGATCATGGCATCCTGGGTCACAAACTTCGAAAGCTAGGAGTAGGAGGAAAAGTTGGTACATGGATACACGAGTTCCTTACAAATAGAACTCAAACAGTCACTGTGAATGGAACCCATTCAACACCATCACCTGTGACCAGCAGTGTTCCTCAGGGTACAGTACTCGGCCCAATCCTGTTTCTCATCCTCATCTCTGACATAGATGAAGATACAACCAGCAACGTCTCATCCTTTGCTGATGACACCAGGGTCATGAGACAAATCAAAGACGAGGTGGATACAGAGGCCTTACAAAAGGACCTGACCACCATATATAAATGGCAGGAAACAAACAACATGTTGTTCAATGATAAGAAGTTTGAACTAATTCGCTACGGAACAGATCAAGATCTGAAAAATACAATAAACTACAGAAACCCATCAGGACAACAAATAATGGAAAAACAGTATGTGAAAGATTTAGGCATCCACATGGGAACCAGCCTAAAATTCAGAGAACACCTTGACTCAGTCTGTCTTACTGCAAGAAAGTACAGCGGGTGGATCTTGCGCACCTTCAAATCAAGAGATACCTCAAGAATGAAAACCCTCTGGAACAGTATGATACTTCCGAGGATTGACTACTGTTCTCAGTTGTGGTCACCAACAACAAAGGGCCAACTATCTAAGATAGAATCGCTCCAAAGAAATTTTACCTCATACTTCTCAGAAACGAGGGACCTGGACTATTGGCAAAGACTCAAAACCTTGAGGATGTACTCAATAGAAAGAAGATTTGAGCGATACCGAATTATATACATTTGGAAAATGATAGAGCAGAAGGTGCCAAACTTTGGTATCAAAACCTACCACTCACTGCGCCACGGAAGACGCTGCCAGCTGCCACCAATCAACAAAAAGGCTGGCCAGGCAGCAAAAACCCTGCGAGAATCAAGTCTGTTGGTTCGAGGAGCACAACTGTTCAACACCATTCCGGTACATGTCAGAAATCTATCGGGATGCAGTGTGGAATCATTCAAATTGCAACTGGATAGATACTTAAGCACCATTAGAGATGAACCCCATCTCCCAGGATATACACAACGAGCACAAACTGACTCAAACTCGCTCCTACACATGTCAAATTTAAGCAGAGAATACAACCTGGCAACCACACCAGACTCTGAGGGTGGAGTCTTCGACTTGGCCTGAGCATGGACTCAAACCCAAATGAAATGAAATGAAATGAAATATATATATATATATATATACATACATATTCTGTGTGTGTTTGTGTGTGTGTGTGTGTGTGTGTGTGTGTGTGTGTGTGTGCACGCGCGCACATCTTTGTATCTTTGTCACCACTACCAATTGACAACCGATGTTAGTGTATGTAAGTCCCTGTAACCTAGCTGTTCAGCACAAGATATCGATAGAATAAGTTCCCGGCTTAAAAAAATAAAAGTACTGAGGCCGATTCATTCAACTAAATATTTTTCATGGTGGCGCCCCAGCATGAGCGCAGTCCAATGATTGAAGCAAGTAAAAGATAAACTAGTGCAAGTCTCTGAAAGTAATTTTTGTAGATAAAAAAAAAATGTATCCGAACATGCTATGAGTTGAACCTGGAACATTCTGATTCCATGTCAGTCGCAGGTTCACAAGTCACCGTACGTGTGTTCCTTTATACTTAATCAGTTTCTTATCCCAGACGATAATAGTATGGTCCGTGCGCAGAACGCGTCACACGCATACAAAACATGTTCAATTATACGCAAACATGTATAATTATACAAATATGTATAATGATTTACGGAAATACGTAGAATTAGGCATAAATTTCCGAAATACATCAACCAAAATATTTATTAGCATCACTTTCCCAGATGTTTCTGAAATATAATTTCTTCGAACTTGCCAGGATTCGTCTCTGGGATCTGCAGATCATGAGACTTGCCCTCACAGGAATTATTAGTGCTACGTATCTGGAAATGTCTGAACTAACATAAGACATATCTAATTTCCTTTTGGCAAACATCTAGTCGATATACATATACATATACATATACACACACATATATATATATATATATATATATATATATATACAAATAATCAGAGAGGGAGAGGGAGATATTATCCATCTAAATATAAAATATAGGCATAATTTTTCAAATATACGAACAAGTGTTTCTTAGAACAACACACTAAAAGGTATCTGAATTTTAAAGAAAAGTAAAGACTTATATTGGAGTTTAGCTCGATTCGAAACTGCAACTCTCCGCTCCATATTATAGACTCTAACATTAGCCCTTGCAACACGAATATACTGCTACTTTTCCGATAATTTCATTAAGTAATGTGAAGCTGGCTTAAAGTGTCTTAAAAATATATGCGACTCCAACGACAAGTGCTGTGCGCCGCTTTCTTTAAGCTGTTTACTCATTAGCATGTACATACACACATACGCCCACATACACATGAGCAAAAAAATAGTCATGTTCATGTGTAACTTAGGCGTGAATTTTAATAGTGAAACATGGGCAGTAATAAAGAGATTATCAAACAGGCCAGATGGTAGATCTTTTCGGTTTGAACGGCAGTTTTTAACATAATTTCTAGGTAACTAAAAAATGTTTAACTTCGTATACTGGTAGAATGTGTTTATAAAACATCTTTTTCTCTTGGCTTTCTTGAGAAAATCTATAGTTTGTAAGATATTTGTTGTTTTTTTTCTTCAATTTCTGCAATTTCAACCAATCACTGACGTCTATTGAGTTAAAAACATTCTGTGCCGTATGAATATGTCCCTCGTTTAAGAAACAGATTGGGTTTATTTACATTTGTGAAGAAAAAAGATACCCTTGCCCCCATCCCTAACCCTAACCATAACCAACCCTAACCCTAAAACAGATTGAAATGCAATAGATCGATACTAGGGTCATAATTATGGGTGACAATTTCATATGACACCGCTAGAAAAAGCTGTCATTCAAACCGAAAAGATCCCAGATAGTTGCTATGCAATAATGCTACGAATGGACTTAAATATGAAATGGCAGCAAACGAATGCCTTTCTGCAGACCTGCCGAAAGTTAGCGAGAAGATCAGGTAAATATGACTGCGACTAGCTGGTCACTGCGTGCGCTACCATCAGCTGGAGGAATCCAAATGAATTTTGTGGAACCCACTTTATGTTCATGTAAAAAAAGGAAAACGTTTTCGAGAACTTCATTGCACATATTGGCCTGGAATCATGAAGTGTGACGCACAAAACAGATACGTACAAAAACAAAAAAAGTTAGCGTATTAATATTATTGATATGCTGTAATTTTTGAAACGAATGATGTAAAATGTATACCAACACTACATTCCCGAGATATAAAATGATTACGAACTTACCAGGATTCGAACCTGGAATCTTCTGATCCGTAGTCAGACGCGTTATCCATTGCGCCACAAGCCCTCGACGGGGGCTAATCTTCGCTACATATGTACTAATTTCTTTACTGACTAACTGTTGCTGTTGACATACAAAGACATACACATGGCTGCGCACATGCACACATGATTATTTGAATTTCTGAAATACACCAATAAGGAATTTTCAGCGCCATTTCCCCGAATGTTTCTGAAACAAAATGCGTCCGAATTTACCCGGTTTCAAACCGAAGATCTCCTGACCCGTAAGCAAACGCATTATCCATTGCAGCACAGGGCCTCGCGTAGTCCGTAGCAGATGTTTGTGCAGTAATTTCTTAACTAATTTTCATTGACTGTCAAAGACAGACACACACACACACACGTATGCATGTACATACGTATAAATCATGAACATATATGCTTTTATTCTTTTACTTGTTTCAGTCATTAAAGTACCGCATTTAGTCGAACAAATCGACCACGGGAATTATTCTTTGTAAGCCTAGTATTTATTCTATTGTTGTCTAAAGCGAACGCTAAGTTACGGGTACGTAAACACACCAACATCGGTTGTCAAGCAACGGTGGGAGGACAAACACAGACATGCAAATACATATATATATATATATATATAATATATATATATATATATATATAAAGTGAAATATATATAAAGTGAAATATATATATATATATATACATATATACATGAATATATATATACATATATATATATATAAGCAAAACATTCAAACACTGAGATCTGAAATCAGATGTCACTACTACAACGGGCTTCTTTCAGTTTTCGTCAACCACTCTTACTTCCCAAATGTTTCCGAAATAAAATTATATGAATATGAGCTTGCTAGGAATTCGAACCCAGAATATTCTAATCCGTAGTCAGCTGTATTAGCCATTGCGCCACAAGCCTTGAAGTGAACAAATCTACCAACTTATCTACTAATTTATTTACTAAATCCTGTTGAGCAGAGGCAAAGGTACAAAAGCCTTTACGTGCACATTTACTTGTGCACACAAACACACGCACAAATGATTATATAAATTTCTGAAATACACCAACAAAAAAATTAGCACCACTTTCCCCAATGTTTCTGAAATAAAATGCACGCGATTTCTCCAGGATTCGAACCTGGAATCTTCTGACCCATAATCCATTGCTTTACACGACATCGCATAGTCAATAATCGATGTTTTTTACAGTAATTGATTTTTCTAACTTTCCTTTGACTGACAAATACATGGGCGCGCGCATAAACACGCACGAATATACATGCACATGGCGGAGATGTAAACAGACCCCTTCCTCCTTTAGAAAAAATCATTTTTACGGAATCCCACCTTTTCCGCCATGGATCCTGAAAAAAATTTTTCAAAAATTGCAACTTCAAAATTTCCCTCCCCACACTCCCCATTTCTTCATTTTTTTCACATTTTCAGGAATTTTTTTTTTTTTTTTTTTTTTTTCGCAAAATACGTACAAAAATACGGATATTATGATTCTGAAAACAAATAGTTTGTAAAATTTCAATTTTTCAAAAAAAAACCAAAAAAGATTACCTCAAACCCTCCCTTCCTGATTATACGGCCTTGGCCTCCATGCACATGCTAGAAATAACAGCCGAATCTCACAAAACTGCGATGACATAACGAAAGAAATATGGAATCAATCTACTCACCTTTCTGCAAAGATTTCTTTCAGAGGTAATTTCCCGTACGATAAAGTGAAATTAAAGTGTTCGTTTTTGTTTGTTTGTTTTGTTTTTACAACTGAAACCTCCGCCATGTGCGCCGGTGGAATTTAGTGGGGATAAGCTTCGGCAATGTGTTTGTGAAATGTATAGAAATTCTGTAATTTTTTTTTTTTTTTTTTGAAAAGTTGAAAGTTTACAATTTTTTTCAGGATCATAATCTCCGTATTTTTCTATGTATTTAGCAAAAAACAGCTTCCGAATAAAGTGAAAAATGAAGATGGAGGGTGGTTTAAATATTTTAAAGTTGCAATTCTTTTGAATTTTTTTTTTTTTTTTTTCAGAATTGAAATCTCCAAAGCCGAAAACGTGGGATTCCGTGAAAAAGCAAACTTTTATAAGGATTGCGGTGGGGTGCCTTTACGACTCGGCCATGTGCGCCTAATCATGAATGTATGCTTTAATTTCTAAAATGCATCGTCTAAAATATTCATTAGCACTACTGACCGAAATAAAATGAAAGCGAGATTGCCAACATTCGAACATGCAATCTTCTGACCCGTAATCAGACGTGTAATCCATTGCGTCATAAGCCCCACGCTCTTTAACCTTTACTGCTTGCGCGCTGATCTCTTTACTGACCTCTGTTCACTGTCCAAAGAGACAGATCAGCGCGCATGCTGACACACACATAACGTGCACACGTATAATCATGAATATGTGCTTTAATTTTTAAAATGTATTGTGTAAAATGTTCATTAGCACGACTTTCTCCCAAATGATACAGAAATAAAATGAATACGAGCTTGCCAGGATTCGAACCTGGAATCTTCTGATCCGTAGTCAGACGCGTTATCCATTGCGCCACAAGCCCCCGACGGATGATGTTGGCTACATATATTCTAATTTCTTTACTATCTCCTGTTGTTAATGTACAAAGACCCAAGCACGATCGCACGCACACACACATGATAATTTAAATTTCTGAAATACTTGAACAAAACAATTATTAGCACCACTTTCCAAGATGTTTATCAAAGAAAATGCACCTGATTTAGCCAAAGTTCGAACCTGGAATCTTCTGTCTCGTAACCAGGCACCTTCCTCGGGTAGTCAGTAGTACCCTCTCCTGGTACTATTGGCCACTTCCTCTGGAGGAGTCAGTCGTAGGCTCCCCCCCCTTCTGGAGCAGCTCCCTGTGACTTCCAATCTTCTCAAGGTCTACTACTACCTCTCGCACTTCCAATGTGTTTGCAGCGTTGGTCGTGCGACTACCCGCCGCCGCATAACTCCCGACGTGTTCTGGCGAACACTCCGTTTCAAAATTCTTCACCCCAAACTAGGGAAAAGAAAGTCAAACGAAAAGCAAGCCCTTAGGCGAAACCGTAATAACAGCAACAGTATTCCAGGGAACGAACAGAAGGCACGCAGCCGCAAACAAAATCACATCTTTTCAAACGAAATAACTTCGCAACAGAAAAAAAAACGTCTATCTAGATCCGTATAATGTGAACGATTGCGCGTTGTACTTCGCGTCATAGGACCTCAGTTAGTAAGTGGATGTGACTGCCAAAGATTATACATATGCCCGAATATACTTGCATACGGACAATCATCAATACAAGTCTCAATTTCTGAAATGTATCATCTAAAAGATTTATTCGCTCTACTTTGCCCTAAATATTTCCGTTATACAATGAATACAAGCTTTCGAATCTGGAAACTTTTAATGCGTAGTCAGACGCGTTATCCATTGTATCACAAGCCCTCGGTGTTAAGGTGTCTACTCCGTATACCCTAACTTCTTTACTAATTCTTGTTGTTGACATACAAAGATACAGACACCCTGGTATGCTAGCAAGCACGTGCACTCACGCACACGTGCGTACGCACATGCACACACACCGATGATTATATAATTTTATATAATGCACCAATAAAAATATTATTAGCACTATTTTCCCCGATGTTCCTGAAGTAAAATGCGTCCGAATTTGCCAGAGTTCGACACTGGAATTTGTGATCGGTTATTAGACGCGTTATCCATTGCGCCTCGCGTAGTCAGAAGTTGACGGTTATGAAGGAATTTTTTCACTTTCATTGACTGTCAGAGACAAGCACACGCGCGTGCAAGCTTACACGAATATACAGGCATACGTATAATCATGACAACATGCTTTCATTTCTGAAATGCATCGTCTGAAATAATCATTAGTACAACGTAACCAAATGTTTCTAAGACAAAAAAAAATGAACCTGAGCTTGTCAGGATTCGAACCAAGAATCTTCTGACCCGTATGAAAACGTGTAATGCTTTGCGATATCAGCAGTTACTTGTCAACCAACTCAGATATGCACACTTACAAACATATACGTACATCCATATAATCGTTAGATGTATAAATTTCAGATATATATAATATAAAATATTCACTACCCCAGCTTTCAGAGATAAAATTATTACGAGCTCGCCAGGATTCGAACCTGGAATCTTCTGATCCGTAGTCAGACGCGTTATCCATTGCGCCACAAGCCCCACAACTGCTAGCTGTTCGTACTTAGCTCGTAATCTTTTTACTAACTCCTGTAGCGACCAAAGATACAGTCATTCCTGCGGGCGCACATAAACACGCATACACACTCGCGCGCACAAATGATCATACAAATTTCTCAAGTACACTAACGAAAATTTTATTAGCACTACTTTCTTCCATGTTTCTGAAATAAAATGCACCCGATTTTGCCAGGGTTCCAATCTGGAATTTCTGATCCATAATCCATTGCCCCGCACGACCTCATATAGTCAGTAAAAATTTTTAAATAAATGCGCCCTTTTAAAGCCTAGCCAGGTTCATGGGCCCGGTTTCCCGGTTTCAATGGCGTATGTGTTCCCCAGCTGGATGGGATGCCAGTCCACCGCAGCGTTACTCATTTTTGCCGGCTGAGTGGACTGGAGCAACGTGAAATGAAGTGGTTTTCTCAAGAACACGATACGTTGCCCGGTCCAGGAATCGAAACCACAATCTTACGATCATGGTGCTGACACCCCTAACCACTAAGCCACGCGCCCCCACCGCATAGTCAGTATGTTGATATTTTTACAGTAATTGCTTTACTAGTTTCCGTTGACTGGCGAATATATGGGTGCGCACATAAACACGCACGAATATACATGTATGTATATAATCATGAATTTATGCTTTATTTTTCTAAAAGGCATCGTTTAAAAATATTCATTATGAGTTACTTTCCGAAATAAAAGGAATACGAGATTGCCAACATTCGAGCATTGGAATCCGACGCGTAATCCATTGCGTCACAATGCTCTTAACCGTTAATGCTTGCGCACTGATCTCTTTACTAACCTCTATTCACTGTCGAAGACACAGATATGCGCTCGCGCTGACACACACACACAAACAATTAACGTGCATAGGTATAATAATGAATATATGCTTTAATTTCTAAAATATCGGATCTTTTCGGTTTGAACGGCAGTTTTTTCTAGCTGTATCATATGAAATTGTCAACCATAATTATGACCTTAGTATCGATCTATTGCATTTTAATCTATTTTAGATTTAGGTTAGTTAGGGTTAGGGGTGGGGTAGGGTATCTTTTTTCTTCACAAATGTAAATAAACCCAATCTGTTTCTTAAACGAGGGACATATTCATACGGCACAGAATGTTGTTTACGTCACTACCCCAGCTTTCAGAGATAAAATTATTACGAGCTCGCCAGGATTCGAACCTGGAATCTTCTGATCCGTAGTCAAACGCGTTATCCATTGCGCCACAAGCCCTACGCTTAATAATCATTCCTACTTATTCCTAATTTCTTTACTGCCTAACTCTTGTTGTAGACAAAGATACAGACACACATGCGAGCACTCACAGACACGGACACCCAACACACACACACACACACACACACACACACACACACACACACATACACACTCGACAAAGGCGTCCTGTTTTGCCAGAGCTCGCACACAGAATCTTCTGCTCCGTAAATAGACGCGTAATTGATTGGTTGTAATTGCCGAAATTGAAGAAAATATCTTACTAATATCTTACAAACTATAGAATTTTCTCAATAAAGCCAAGGGAAAAAGATGTTTTATAAACACATTCTACCAGTATACGAAGTTTAAAATTTTTAGTTACGTGGAATTATTTTTAAAAACTGCCTTTCAAACCGAAAAGATCCAAAATATTTATCAGCACTACCTTCTCAACAAAATGTTTCTGAAATAAATTGAATACGAGCTTGCCAGGATTCGAACCTGGAATCTTCTGATATGTTATCAATTTTGCCACAATCCCCACTGATAATAATCGACCCTACTTAGTTACTAAGTCCTGTTGTGCACAAACAAAGGAAGCGACACCATTGCGTGCACGCACGTACGCGCACACTCACACACGGACGGACACACACACGCGAACACATAATTATATGAATTTCTGAAATACATCAATAAGATGTGCGCGCGCTGACGAACATACAAACAATTAACGTGCATACATATAATCATGCATACATGCTTTAATTTTTAAAATGTATAGTGTAAAATATTCATTAGCACGACTTTCCTCCAAATGTTACTGAAATAAAACGATTACGAGCTTGCCAGGATTCGAACCTGGAATCTTCTGATCCGTAGTCAGACGCGTTATCCATTGCGCCACAAGCCCTCATTAGATATTCAATCGCTAGGTATATTCTAATTTCTTTATTGACTAACTCCTGCTGTTGACATACTAAGAAACAGACACACCTGCATGCGAGCGAACTCACTCACACACACACACACACACTCTCGCACGCACGCACGCACACACACACGCACACTCACACGCGATTATATAAATTTCTGAAATATATCAACATAAAACTTATTGACACCACTTTCCCAGATGCTTCTGAAATAAAACAAGGATTTTTCCAGGATTAGATTCTGGAATCTTCTCTCTCGTAATCAGGCGCGTTGTCCGTTGTGTCATGGAAGCTCAGGTAGTCAGTGGCTGTGACTGTCAAAGATTGTACCTGTGCTCGAATAGCTTTGATTTCTGAAATGTATCATCTAAAATATTTATTAGCACAACTTTGCCCTAAAATATTACCGTAATAAAATGTATACGAGCTTCCTACGATTCGAACTTCGCATTTTTTGATGAGTAGTCAGAGACGTAATCCATTGCGTCGTACACAATACACGCTAATGATTGCATAATTTAGACGCGTTATGCATAGTGCCCCAGGGTCTCGCATAGTGAGTAGTTGATGCTTATGAAGGAATTCTTTTACTTTCA
This sequence comes from Octopus sinensis, assembly GCF_006345805.1. Taxonomy (NCBI): domain Eukaryota; kingdom Metazoa; phylum Mollusca; class Cephalopoda; order Octopoda; family Octopodidae; genus Octopus; species Octopus sinensis. The sequence goes on along the minus strand of NC_042998.1, from coordinate 3,150,849 downwards.
TTGCCTGTTAAAGACAGGCAAACACGCGCGTGAAGGCTCGCACAAATATACGTGCACACGTATAATCATGAATATATGCTTTCATTTCTGAAATGCATCGTCTAAAAGAACTACGTACCCAAATGTTTTTAAAATAAAATTAATGTGGACATGTCAGGATTCGAAACCGGAATCTTCTGACCCATACAAAAAACCTGTAATATATATCGGCAGTTAGTAATCACGCTGTAATCTATTTGCTAACTCTTATTCATTGTCATCAACACAGATATGAACACGCGCTGACACAGACTCAGAAACATATACATGCATACATACAATCATTAGATGCATAAATTTCAGATATACATCATAGAAAACATTCACTACCCCAGCTTTCAGAGATAAAATTATTACGAGCTCACCAGGATTCGAACCTGGAATCTTCTGATCCGTAGTCAGACGCGTTATCCATTGCGCCACAAGCCCTACGCTTAACAAGCATTCCTACTTATTCCTAATTTCTTTACTGCCTAACTCTTGTTGTAGACAAAGATACAGACACACATGCGAGCACTCACAGACACGGACAACCAAACACACACACTCGTCAAAGGCGCCCTGTTTTGCCAGAGCTCGCACACAGAATCTTCTGCTCCGTAATTAGACGTAATTAGGGTTTCGCATAGTCATTAGTATGACGTGTATTCAGCTGAATAAAATTACTGCCATTGTTTGTCAACAACAACTATCGGCCGTGTATATTTCGTTTGTCACTGTTATTTATGACAACCCTAACCCTAAAACCTTAATCCTAACCCTAAAACCTTAACCCTAATCCTAAAGCCCTAACACTAACCCTAAAACCCTAAAACCTTAAAGCTAAAACCAGTACAAACGCACGAACGATGATGCTTATGAAGGAATTCTTTTACTTTCATTGCCTGCCAGAGAAAGGCAAACATGCGCGTGAAGGCTCGCACGAATATACGTGCACACGTATAATCTTGATGGCATGCGGTTAATATATAGATCTATATATTAACCTGACATGCTTTCATTTCTGAAATACATCATCTAAAATAATCATTAGTACAACGTACCAAATGTTTTCAAAATAAAATGAATATGAACATATCAGGATTCGAACCCGGAATCTTCTGACCTGTACGAAAACGTGTAATGCATTGCTCTGTTGGGAGTTACTACTTACACACTCATCTTTCTGCCAATTATTATTTACTGTCAACAACACAGATATGCACAGTTGCTGATACTCACTCAAAAATATATAAGTACATGCATATAATCACCAGATGTATAAATTCCACATCATAAAAATATTCACTTCCCGAGATATAAAACGATTACGAGCTTGCCAGGATTCGAACCTGGAATCTTCTGATCCGTAGTCAGACGCGTTATCCATTGCGCCACAAGCCCTACGTTTACCAAACGTTCCTACTTATCTCCTAATGTCTTTACTGCCAACACCTGTTGTCGAAAAAGATACTGACACACCTGCGGTCACTCACAGACACGGACACCCAAACACACACACACAGACACAGACAACACACACACACAAACAAAAACATACACTCGTGCACACACTTGGTACATTATCTTCAGATATTCACCACAAATATCATTAGCACCAATCCACCATGTTCTGAAATAGATGCATCCGATTTCCCAGGTTCGAACCTGGAATCCATTGCGCCACAAGCCCTCGGTATAACAACGGTTACTCCGTATACTCTAGCTTATCTACTGACCCGTGTTGTTGACGTTGAAAACTGCCGTTCAAAGGGAAAAACATCCAAAATATTCACTACCCCAACTTCATGAGATATATAAAACGAATACGAGCTTGCCAGGATTCGAACCTGGAATCTTCTGATCCGTAGTCAGTAGACGCTATCCTTGCATCACAAGCCCTCGGTACAACAACGGTTACCCGCGTATACTCTAAATTATCTACGACCATGTTGTTGACGTTGAAGACTGCCGTTCAAAAGGAAAAACGTCCAAAATATTCACTACCCCAACTTCATGAGATATAAAATGATTACGAGCTTGCCAGGATTCGAACCTGGAATCTTCTGATCCGTAGTCAGACGCGTTATCCATTGCGCCACAAGCCCTCGGTATAACAACGGTTACTCCGTATACTCTAACTTCTCTATGACCGTGTTGTTGACGTTGGAAACTGCCGTTCAAAAGGAAGATATCCAAAATATTCACTACCCCAACTTCATGAGATATAAAACGAATACGAGCTTGCCAGGATTCGAACCTGGAATCTTCTAATCCGTAGTCAGACGCGTTATGCATTGCCCCACAAGCCCTCGGTATAACAACGGTTACTCCGTATACTCTAACTTATCTACTGACCCATGTTGTTGACGTTCAAAACTGCCGTTCAAAAGGAAAAACGTCCAAAATATTCACTACCCCAACTTCATGAGATATAAAACGAATGCGAGCTTGCCAGATTCGAACCTGGAATCTTCTGATCCGTAGTCAGACGCGTTATCCATTGCGCCACAAGCCCTCGGTATAACAACGGTTACTCCGTATACTCTAACTTATCTACTGACCCGTGTTGTTGACGTTGAAAACTGCCGTTCAAAAGGAAAATATCCAAAATATTCACTACCCCAACTCATGAGATATAAAACGAATACGAGCTTGCCAGGATTCGAACCTGGAATCTTCTGATCCGTAGTCAGACGCGTTATCCATTGCGCCACAAGCCCTACGTTTACCAAGCGTTCCTACTTATCTCTTAATGTCCTTACTGCCTAACACCTGTTGTAGAAAAAGATACTGACACACCTGCGGTCACTCACAGACACGACACCAAAAACACACAAACACAGACACAGACACACACACACCACACAAACAAACATACACTCGTGCACACACTTGGTTACATTATCTTCAGATATTCACCAACAAAAATATCATTAGCACAATCTCCACCATGTTTCTGAAATAAGATGCATCCGATTCCCCAGGGTTCGAACAGGGGAATCCATTGCGCCACAAGCCCTCGGTATAACAACGGTTACTCCGTATACTCTAGCTTATCTACTGACCCGTGTTGTTGACGTTGAAAACTGCCGTTCAAAGGGAAAAACATCCAAAATATTCACTACCCCAACTTCATGAGATATAAAACGAATACGAGCTTGCCAGGATTCGAACCTGGAATCTTCTGATCCGTAGTCAGACGCGTTATCCATTGCATCACAAGCCTCGGTATAACACCGGTTACCCCGTATACTCTAACTTATCTACTGACCCATGTTGTTGACGTTGAAGACTGCCGTTCAAAAGGAAAAACGTCCAAAATATTCACTACCCCAACTTCATGAGATATAAAATGATTACGAGCTTGCCAGGATTCGAACCTGGAATCTTCTGATCCGTAGTCAGACGCGTTATCCATTGCGCCACAAGCCCTCGGTATAACAACGGTTACTCCGTATACTCTAACTTATCTACTGACCCGTGTTGTTGACGTTGAAAACTGCCGTTCAAAAGGAAGATATCCAAAATATTCACTACCCCAACTTCATGAGATATAAAACGAATACGAGCTTGCCAGGATTCGAACCTGGAATCTTCTAATCCGTAGTCAGACGCGTTATGCATTGCGCCACAAGCCCTCGGTATAACAACGGTTACTCCGTATACTCTAACTTATCTACTGACCCATGTTGTTGACGTTGAAAACTGCCGTTCAAAAGGAAAAACGTCCAAAATATTCACTACCCCAACTTCATGAGATATAAAACGAATGCGAGCTTGCCAGGATTCGAACCTGGAATCTTCTGATCCGTAGTCAGACGCGTTATCCATTGCGCCACAAGCCCTCGGTATAACAACGGTTACTCCGTATACTCTAACTTATCTACTGACCCGTGTTGTTGACGTTGAAAACTGCCGTTCAAAAGGAAAATATCCAAAATATTCACTACCCCAACTTCATGAGATATAAAACGAATACGAGCTTGCCAGGATTCGAACCTGGAATCTTCTGATCCGTAGTCAGACGCGTTATCCATTGCGCCACAAGCCCTACGTTTACCAAGCGTTCCTACTTATCTCTTAATGTCTTTACTGCCTAACACCTGTTGTAGAAAAAGATACTGACACACCTGCGGTCACTCACAGACACGGACACCCAAACACACACACACAGACACAGACACACACACACACACAAACAAACATACACTCGTGCACACACTTGGTTACATTATCTTCAGATATTCACCAACAAAAATATCATTAGCACCAATCTCCACCATGTTTCTGAAATAAGATGCATCCGATTTCCCCAGGGTTCGAACCTGGAATCCATTGCGCCACAAGCCCTCGGTATAACAACGGTTACTCCGTATACTCTAGCTTATCTACTGACCCGTGTTGTTGACGTTGAAAACTGCCGTTCAAAGGGAAAAACATCCAAAATATTCACTACCCCAACTTCATGAGATATAAAACGAATACGAGCTTGCCAGGATTCGAACCTGGAATCTTCTGATCCGTAGTCAGACGCGTTATCCATTGCATCACAAGCCCTCGGTACAACAACGGTTACTCCGTATACTCTAACTTATCTACTGACCCATGTTGTTGACGTTGAAGACTGCCGTTCAAAAGGAAAAACGTCCAAAATATTCACTACCCCAACTTCATGAGATATAAAATGATTACGAGCTTGCCAGGATTCGAACCTGGAATCTTCTGATCCGTAGTCAGACGCGTTATCCATTGCGCCACAAGCCCTCGGTATAACAACGGTTACTCCGTATACTCTAACTTATCTGCTGACCGTGTTGTTGACGTTGAAAACTGCCGTTAAAAGGAAGATATCCAAAATATTCACTACCCCAACTTCATGAGATATAAAACGAATACGAGCTTGCCAGGATTCGAACCTGGAATCTTCTAATCCGTAGTCAGACGCGTTATCATTGCGCCACAAGCCCTCGGTATAACAACGGTTACTCCGTATACTCTAACTTATCTACTGACCCATGTTGTTGACGTTGAAAACTGCCGTTCAAAAGGAAAACGCCAAAATATTCACTACCCCAACTTCATGAGATATAAAACGAATACGAGCTTGCCAGGATTCGAACCTGGAATCTTCTGATCCGTAGTCAGACGCGTTATCCATTGCGCCACAAGCCCTCGGTATAACAACGGTTACTCCGTATACTCTAACTTATCTACTGACCGTGTTGTTGACGTTGAAAACTGCCGTTCAAAAGGAAAATATCCAAAATATTCACTACCCCAACTTCATGAGATATAAAACGAATACGAGCTTGCCAGGATTCGAACCTGGAATCTTCTGATCCGTAGTCAGACGCGTTATCCATTGTGCCACAAGCCCTCGGTATAACAACGGTTACTCCGTATACTCTAACTTATCTACTGACCCTTGTTGTTGACGTTGAAACAAGCCGTTCAAAGAAAAAGATCCAAAATATTCACTACCCCAACTTCATGAGATATAAAACGATTACGAGCTTGCCAGGATTCGAACCTGGAATCTTCTGATCCGTAGTCAGACGCGTTATCCATTGCGCCACAAGCCCTCGGTATAACAACGGTTACTCCGTATACTCTAACTTATCTACTGACCCGTGTTGTTGACGTTGAAAACTGCCGTTCAAAAGGAAAAGATCCAAAATATTCACTACCCCAACTTCATGAGATATAAAACGATTACGAGCTTGCCAGGATTCGAACCTGGAATCTTCTGATCCGTAGTCAGACGCGTTATCCATTGCACCACAAGCCCTCGGTATAACAATGGTTACTCCGTATACTCTAACTTATCTACTGACCCGTGTTGTTGACGTTGAAAACTGCCGTTCACAAGGGAACAGATCCAAAATATTCACTACCCCAACTTCATGAGATATAAAACGATTACGAGCTTGCCAGGATTCGAACCTGGAATCTACTGATCCGTAGTCAGACGCGTTATCCATTGCCCCACAAGCCCTCGGTATAACAACGGTTACTCCGTATACTCTAACTTATCTACTGACCCAGTTGTTGACGTTGAAAACTGCCGTTCAAAAGGAAAAGATCCAAAATATTCACTACCCAACTTCATGAGATATAAAACGATTACGAGCTTGCCAGGATTCGAACCTGGAATCTTCTGATCCGTAGTCAGACGCGTTATCCATTGCCCCACAAGCCCTCGGTATAACAACGGTTACTCCGTATACTCTAACTTATCTACTGACCCGTGTTGTTGACGTTGAAAACTGCCGTTCAAAAGGAAAAGATCCAAAATATTCACTACCCCAACTTCATGAGATATAAAACGAATACGAGCTTGCCAGGATTCGAACCTGGAATCTTCTGATCCGTAGTCAGACGCGTTATCCATTGCGCCACAAGCCCTCGGTATAACAACGGTTACTCCGTATACTCTAACTTATCTACTGACCCTTGTTGTTGACGTTGAAAACTGCCGTTCAAAAGGAAAAGATCCAAAATATTCACTACCCCAACTTCATGAGATATAAAACGATTACGAACTTGCCAGGATTCGAACCTGGAATCTTCTGATCCGTAGTCAGACGCGTTATCCATTGCTCCACAAGCCCTCGGTATAACAACGGTTACTCCGTATACTCTAACTTATCTACTGACCCGTGTTGTTGACGTTGAAAACTGCCGTTCAAAAGGAAAAGATCCAAAATATTCACTACCCCAACTTCATGAGATATAAAACGATTACGAGCTTGCCAGGATTCGAACCTGGAATCTTCTGATCCGTAGTCAGACGCGTTATCCATTGCACCACAAGCCTCGGTATAACAACGGTTACTCCGTATACTCTAACTTATCTACTGACCCGTGTTGTTGACGTTGAAAACTGCCGTTCACAAGGGAAAAGATCCAAAATATTCACTACCCCAACTTCATGAGATATAAAACGATTACGAGCTTGCCAGGATTCGAACCTGGAATCTTCTGATCCGTAGTCAGACGCGTTATCCATTGCGCCACAAGCCCTACGTTTACCAAACGTTCCTACTTATCTCCTAATGTCTTTACTGCCTAACACCTGTTGTAGACAAAGATACTGACACACCTGCGGTCACTCACAAACACGGACACCCAAACCACACACACAGACACAGACACACACACACACAAACATTCACTCGTGCACACACTTGGTTACATTATCTTCAGATATTCACCAACAAATATCATTAGCACCAATCTCCACCATGTTTCTGAAAAGATGCATCCGATTTCCCCAGTGTTCGAACCTGGAATCCATTGCGCCACAAGTCCTCGGTATAACAACGGTTACTCCTTATACTCTAGCTTATCTACTGACCCGTGTTGTTGACGTTGAAAACTGCCGTTCAAAAGGAAAAACATCCAAAATATTCACAACCCCAAATTCATGAGATATAAAACGAATACGAGCTTGCCAGGATTCGAACCTGGAATCTTCTGATCCGTAGTCAGACGCGTTATCCATTGCGTCACAAGCCCTCGGTACAACAACGGTTACTCCGTATACTCTAACTTATCTACTGACCCATGTTGTTGACGTTGAAGACTGCCGTTCAAAAGGAAAAACATCCAAAATATTCACTACCCCAACTTCATGAGATATAAAACGAATACGAGCTTGCCAGGATTCGAATCTGGAATCTTCTGATCCGTAGTCAGACGCGTTATCCATTGCTCCACAAGCCCTCGGTATAACAACGGTTACTCCGTATACTCTAACTTATCTACTGACCCGTGTTGTTGACGTTGAAAACTGCCGTTCAAAAGGAAAATATCCAAAATATTCACTACCCCAACTTCATGAGATATAAAACGATTACGAGCTTGCCAGGATTCGAACCTGGAATCTTCTGATCCGTAGTCAGACGCGTTATCCATTGCGCCACAAGCCCTCAGTATAACAACGGTTACTCCGTATACTCTAACTTATCTACTGACCCATGTTGTTGACGTTGAAGACTGCCGTTCAAAAGGAAAAACATCCAAAATATTCACTACCCCAACTTCATGAGATATAAAACGATTACGAGCTTGCCAGGATTCGAACCTGGAATCTTCTGATGCGTAGTCAGACGCGTTATCCATTGCGCCACAAGCCCTCGGTATAACAACGGTTACTCCGTATACTCTAACTTATCTACTGACCCGTGTTGTTGACGCTGAAAACTGCCGTTCAAAAGGAAAAGATCCAAAATATTCACTACCCCAACTTCATGAGATATAAAACGATTACGAGCTTGCCAGGATTCGAACCTGGAATCTTCTGATCCGTAGTCAGACGCGTTATCCATTGCGCCACAAGCCCTACGTTTACCAAACGTTCCTACTTATCTCCTAATGTCTTTACTGCCTAACACCTGTTGTAGACAAAGATACTGACACACCTGCGGTCACTCACAAACACGGACACCCAAACACACACACACAGACACAGACACACACACACACAAACATTCACTCGTGCACACACTTGGTTACATTATCTTCAGATATTCACCAACAAAAATATCATTAGCACCAATCTCCACCATGTTTCTGAAATAAGATGCATCCGATTTCCCCAGTGTTCGAACCTGGAATCCATTGCGCCACAAGTCCTCGGTATAACAACGGTTACTCCTTATACTCTAGCTTATCTACTGACCCGTGTTGTTGACGTTGAAAACTGCCGTTCAAAAGGAAAAACATCCAAAATATTCACAACCCCAAATTCATGAGATATAAAACGAATACGAGCTTGCCAGGATTCGAACCTGGAATCTTCTGATCCGTAGTCAGACGCGTTATCCATTGCGTCACAAGCCCTCGGTACAACAACGGTTACTCCGTATACTCTAACTTATCTACTGACCCATGTTGTTGACGTTGAAAACTGCTGCCGTTCAAAAGGAAAAGATCAAAATATTCACTACCCACCCCAACTTCATGAGATATAAAACGAATACGAGCTTGCCAGGATTCGAATCTGGAATCTTCTGATCCGTAGTCAGACGCGTTATCCATTGCTCCACAAGCCCTCGGTATAACACCGGTTACTCCGTATACTCTAACTTATCTACTGACCCGTGTTGTTGACGTTGAAAACTGCCGTTCAAAAGGAAAATATCCAAAATATTCACTACCCACCCCAACTTCATGAGATATAAAACGATTACGAGCTTGCCAGGATTCGAACCTGGAATCTTCTGATCCGTAGTCAGACGCGTTATCCATTGCGCCACAAGCCCTCGGTATAACAACGGTTACTCCGTATACTCTAACTTATCTACTGACCCGTGTTGTTGACGTTGAAAACTGCCGTTCAAAAGGAAAAAGAACCAAAATATTCACTACCCCAACTTCATGAGATATAAAACGAATACGAGCTTGCCAGGATTCGAACCTGGAATCTTCTGATCCGTAGTCAGACGCGTTATCCATTGCGCCACAAGCCCTCGGTATAACAACGGTTACTCCGTATACTCTAACTTATCTACTGACCCGTGTTGTTGACGTTGAAAACTGCCGTTCAAAAGGAAAAAGAACCAAAATATTCACTACCCCAACTTCATGAGATATAAAACGAATACGAGCTTGCCAGGATTCGAACCTGGAATCTTCTGATCCGTAGTCAGACGCGTTATCCATTGCGCCACAAGCCCTCGGTATAACAACGGTTACTCCGTATACTCTAACTTATCTACTGACCCGTGTTGTTGACGTTGAAAACTGCCGTTCAAAAGGAAAAGATCCAAAATATTCACTACCCCAACTTCATGAGATATAAAACGATTACGAACTTGCCAGGATTCGAACCTGGAATCTTCTGATCCGTAGTCAGACGCGTTATCCATTGCGCCACAAGCCCTCGGTATAACAACGGTTACTCCGTATACTCTAACTTATCTACTGACCCTTGTTGTTGACGTTGAAAACTGCCGTTCAAAAGGAAAAACATCCAAAATATTCACTACCCCAACTTCATGAGATATAAAACGAATACGAGCTTGCCAGGATTCGAACCTGGAATCTTCTGATCCGTAGTCAGACGCGTTATCCATTGCGTCACAAGCCCTCGGTATAACAACGGTTACTCCGTATACTCTAACTTATCTACTGACCCGTGTTGTTGACGTTGAAAACTGCCGTTCAAAGGAAAAGAACCAAAATATTCACTACCCCAACTTCATGAGATATAAAACGATTACGAGCTTGCCAGGATTCGAACCTGGAATCTTCTGATCCGTAGTCAGACGCGTTATCCATTGCGCCACAAGCCCTCGGTATAACAACGGTTACTCCGTATACTCTAACTTATCTACTGACCCGTGTTGTTGACGTTGAAAACTGCCGTTCAAAAGGAAAAGAACCAAAATATTCACTACCCCAACTTCATGAGATATAAAACGAATACGAGCTTGCCAGGATTCGAACCTGGAATCTTCTGATCCGTAGTCAGACGCGTTATCCATTGCCCCACAAGCCCTCGGTATAACAACGGTTACTCCGTATACTCTAACTTATCTACTGACCCGTGTTGTTGACGTTGAAAACTGCCGTTCAAAAGGAAAAAGAACCAAAATATTCACTACCCCAACTTCATGAGATATAAAACGAATACGAGCTTGCCAGGATTCGAACCTGGAATCTTCTGATCCGTAGTCAGACGCGTTATCCATTGCGCCACAAGCCCTCGGTATAACAACGGTTACTCCGTATACTCTAACTTATCTACTGACCCGTGTTGTTGACGTTGAAAACTGCCGTTCAAAAGGAAAAAGAACCAAAATATTCACTACCCCAACTTCATGAGATATAAAACGATTACGAGCTTGCCAGGATTCGAACCTGGAATCTTCTGATCCGTAGTCAGACGCGTTATCCATTGCGCCACAAGCCCTCGGTATAACAACGGTTACTCCTTATACTCTAACTTAGCTACTGACCCGTGTTGTTGACGTTGAAAACTGCTGTTCAAAAGGAAAAAGAACCAAAATATTCACTACCCCAACTTCATGAGATATAAAACGATTACGAACTTGCCAGGATTCGAACCTGGAATCTTCTGATCCGTAGTCAGACGCGTTATCCATTGCGCCACAAGCCCTCGGTATAACAACGGTTACTCCGTATACTCTAACTTATCTACTGACCCGTGTTGTTGACGTTGAAAACTGCCGTTCAAAAGGAAAAGATCAAAAATATTCACTACCCCAACTTCATGAGATATAAAACGATTACGAGCTTGCCAGGATTCGAACCTGGAATCTTCTGATCCGTAGTCAGACGCGTTATCCATTGCCCCACAAGCCCTCGGTATAACAACGGTTACTCCGTATACTCTAACTTATCTACTGACCCTGTTGTTGACGTTGAAACTGCCGTTCAAAAGGAAAAAACCAAAATATTCACTACCCCAACTTCATGAGATATAAAACGAATACGAGCTTGCCAGGATTCGAACCTGGAATCTTCTGATCCGTAGTCAGACGCGTTATCCATTGCGCCACAAGCCCTCGGTATAACAACGGTTACTCCGTATACTCTAACTTATCTACTGACCCGTGTTGTTGACGTTGAAAACTGCCGTTCAAAAGGAAAAAGAACCAAAATATTCACTACCCCAACTTCATGAGATATAAAACGATTACGAGCTTGCCAGGATTCGAACCTGGAATCTTCTGATCCGTAGTCAGACGCGTTATCCATTGCGCCACAAGCCCTCGGTATAACAACGGTTACTCCGTATACTCTAACTTATCTACTGACCCGTGTTGTTGACGTTGAAAACTGCCGTTCAAAAGGAAAAACATCCAAAATATTCACTACCCCAACTTCATGAGATATAAAACGAATACGAGCTTGCCAGGATTCGAACCTGGAATCTTCTGATCCGTAGTCAGACGCGTTATCCATTGCGTCACAAGCCCTCGGTATAACACACTACCGTATACTCTCGTATACTCTAACTTATCTACTGACCCGTGTGTTGACGTTGAAAACTGCCGTTCAAAAGGAAAAGATCAAAATATTCACTACCCCAACTTCATGAGATATAAAACGATTACGAGAGCTTGCCAGATTCGAACCTGGAATCTTCTGATCCGTAGTCAGACGCGTTATCCATTGCCCCACAAGCCCTCGGTATAACAACGGTTACTCCGTATACTCTAACTTATCTACTGACCCGTGTTGTTGACGTTGAAAACTGCCGTTCAAAAGGAAAAAGAACCAAAATATTCACTACCCCAACTTCATGAGATATAAAACGAATACGAGCTTGCCAGGATTCGAACCTGGAATCTTCTGATCCGTAGTCAGACGCGTTATCCATTGCGCCACAAGCCCTCGGTATAACAACGGTTACTCAGTATACTCTAACTTAGCTACTGACCCGTGTTGTTGACGTTGAAAACTGCTGTTCAAAAGGAAAAAGAACCAAAATATTCACTACCCCAACTTCATGAGATATAAAACGATTACGAACTTGCCAGGATTCGAACCTGGAATCTTCTGATCCGTAGTCAGACGCGTTATCCATTGCGCCACAAGCCCTCGGTATAAACACGGTTACTCCGTATACTCTAACTTATCTACTGACCCGTGTTGTTGACGTTGAAAACTGCCGTTCAAAAGGAAAAGAACCAAAATATTCACTACCCCAACACTACCCCATTCATGATATAAAACGATTACGAGCTTGCCAGGATTCGAACCTGGAATCTTCTGATCCGTAGTCAGACGCGTTATCCATTGCGCCACAAGCCCTCGGTATAACAACGGTTACTCCGTATACTCTAACTTATCTACTGACCCGTGTTGACGTTGAAAACTGCCGTTCAAAAGAAAAGAAAAAGAACCAAAATATTCACTACCCCACACTTATTCATGAGATATAAAACGAATGCGAGCTTGCCAGGATTCGAACCTGGAATCTTCTGATCCGTAGTCAGACGCGTTATCCGTTGCGCCACAAGCCCTCGTATAACAACGGTTACTCAGTATACTCTAACTTATCTACTGACCCGTGTTGTTGACGTTGAAAACTGCCGTTCAAAAGGAAAAAGAACCAAAATTTCACTACCCCAACTTCATGAGATAAAACGATTACGAACTTGCCAGGATTCGAACCTGGAATCTTCTGATCCGTAGTCAGACGCGTTATCCATTGCGCCACAAGCCCTCGGTATAACAACGGTTACTCCGTATACTCTAACTTATCTACTGACCCTTGTTGTTGACGTTGAAAACTGCCGTTCAAAAGTCAAAGATCCAAAATATTCACTACCTCAACTTCATGAGATATAAAACGATTACGAACTTGCCAGGATTCGAACCTGGAATCTTCTGATCCGTAGTCAGACGCGTTATCCATTGCGTCACAAGTCCTCGGTATAACAACGGTTACTCCGTATACTCTAACTTATCTACTGACCCGTGTTGTTGACGTTGAAAACTGCCGTTCAAAAGGAAAATATCCAAAATATTCACTACCCCAACTTCATGAGATATAAAACGAATACGAGCTTGTCAGGATTCGAACCTGGAATCTTCTGATCCGTAGTCAGACGCGTTATCCATTGCCCCACAAGCCCTCGGTATAACAACGGTTACTGTATACTCGTATCTCTATCTATCTACTGACCCTTGTTGTTGACGTTGAAAACTGCCGTTCAAAAGGAAAAACATCCAAAATATTCACTACCCCAACTTCATGAGATATAAAACGAATACGAGCTTGCCAGGATTCGAACCTGGAATCTTCTGATCCGTAGTCAGACGCGTTATCCATTGCGTCACAAGCCCTCGGTATAACAACGGTTACTCCGTATACTCTAACTTATCTACTGACCCGTGTTGTTGACGTTGAAAACTGCCGTTCAAAAGGAAAAGATCCAAAATATTCACTACCCCAACTTCATGAGATATAAAACGATTACGAGCTTGCCAGGATTCGAACCTGGAATCTTCTGATCCGTAGTCAGACGCGTTATCCATTGCGCCACAAGCCCTCGGTATAACAACGGTTACTCCGTATACTCTAACTTATCTACTGACCCGTGTTGTTGACGTTGAAAACTGCCGTTCAAAAGGAAAAGATCCAAAATATTCACTACCCCACTTCATGAGATATAAAACGATTACGAGCTTGCCAGGATTCGAACCTGGAATCTTCTGATCCGTAGTCAGACGCGTTATCCATTGCCCCACAAGCCCTCGGTATAACAACGGTTACTTCGTATACTCTAACTTATCTACTGACCCGTGTTGTTGACGTTGAAAACTGCCGTTCAAAAGGAAAAAGAACCAAAATATTCACTACCCCCCACTTCATGAGATAAAACGATACGAGCTTGCCAGGATTCGAACCTGGAATCTTCTGATCCGTAGTCAGACGCGTTATCCATTGCGCCACAAGCCCTCGGTATAACAACGGTTACTCCGTATACTCTAACTTATCTACTGACCCTGTTGTTGACGTTGAAAACTGCCGTTCAAAAGGAAAAAGAACCAAATATTCACTACCCAACCCCAACTTCATGAGATATAAAACGATTACGAACTTGCCAGGATTCGAACCTGGAATCTTCTGATCCGTAGTCAGACGCGTTATCCATTGCGCCACAAGCCCTCGTATGACAACGGTTACTCCGTATATACTCTAACTTATCTACTGACCCGTGTTGTTGACGTTGAAAACTGCCGTTCAAAAGGAAAAACATCCAAAATATTCACTACCACCACCCCAACTTCATGAGATATAAAACGAATACGAGCTTGCCAGGATTCGAACCTGGAATCTTCTGATCCGTAGTCAGACGCGTTATCCATTGCGTCACAAGCCCTCGGTATAACAACGGTACTCCGTATACTCTAACTTATCTACTGACCCTGTGTTTGACGTTGAAAACTGCCGTTCAAAAGAAAAGACATCAAAATATTCACTACCCCCCAACTTCATGAGATATAAAACGATTACGAGCTTGCCAGGATTCGAACCTGGAATCTTCTGATCCGTAGTCAGACGCGTTATCCATTGCTCCACAAGCCCTCGGTATAACACCGGTTACTCCTATACTCTAACTTATCTACTGACCCTTGTTGTTGACGTTGAAAACTGCCGTTCAAAAGTCAAAGATCCAAAATATTCACTACCCCACTTCATGAGATATAAAACGATTACGAACTTGCCAGGATTCGAACCTGGAATCTTCTGATCCGTAGTCAGACGCGTTATCCATTGCGTCACAAGTCCTCGGTATAACACAACGGTTACTCCGTATACTCTAACTTATCTACTGACCCGTGTGTTGTTGACGTTGAAAACTGCCGTTCAAATGAAAAGATCCAAAATATTCACTACCCCAACTTCATGAGAATATAACGATTACGAGCTTGCCAGGATTCGAACCTGGAATCTTCTGATCCGTAGTCAGACGCGTTATCCATTGCACCACAAGCCCTCGGTATAACAGGTTACTCTCCGTATACTCTAACTTATCTACTGACCCGTGTTGTTGACGTTGAAAACTGCCGTTCACAAGGAAAAAGATCCAAAATATTCACTACCCCACACTACCCCAACTCATGAGATATAAAAAAGATTACGAGCTTGCCAGGATTCGAACCTGGAATCTTCTGATCCGTAGTCAGACGCGTTATCCATTGCGCCACAAGCCCTCGGTATACAACGGTTACTCTCGTATACTCTAACTTATCTACTGACCCGTGTTGTTGACGTTGAAAACTGCCGTTCAAAAGGAAAAGATCCAAAATATTCACTACCCCAACTTCATGAGATATAAAACGATTACGAGCTTTCCAGGATTCGAACCTGGAATCTTCTGATCCGTAGTCAGACGCGTTATCCATTGCGCCACAAGCCTTCGGTATATACAACGGTTACTCCGTAACTCTAACTTATCTACTGACCCGTGTTGTTGACGCTGAAAACTGCCGTTCAAGGAAAGATCCAATATTCACTACCCCAACTTCATGAGATATAAAACGATTACGAGCTTGCCAGGATTCGAACCTGGAATCTTCTGATCCGTAGTCAGACGCGTTATCCATTGCGCCACAAGCCCTACGTTTACAAACGTTCCTACTTATCTCCTAATGTCTTTACTGCCTAACACCTGTTGTAGACAAAGATACTGACACACCTGCGGTCACTCACAAACACGGACACCCAAACACACACACACACAGACACAGACACCACACACACACACCAAACATTCACTCGTGCACACACTTGGTTACATTATCTTCAGATATTCACCAACAAAAATATCATTAGCACCATCTCACCATGTTTCTGAAATAAGATGCATCCGATTTCCCCAGGGTTCGAACCTGGAATCCATTGCGCCACAAGTCCTCGGTATAACAACGGTTACTCCTTATACTCTAGCTTATCTACTGACCCGTGTTGTTGACGTTGAAAACTGCCGTTCAAAAGGAAAAACATCCAAAATATTCACTACCCCAACTTCATGAGATATAAAACGAATACGAGCTTGCCAGGATTCGAACCTGGAATCTTCTGATCCGTAGTCAGACGCGTTATCCATTGCGTCACAAGCCCTCGGTACAACAACGGTTACTCCGTATACTCTAACTTATCTACTGACCCATGTTGTTGACGTTGAAGACTGCCGTTCAAAAGGAAAAACATCCAAAATATTCACTACCCCAACTTCATGAGATATAAAACGAATACGAGCTTGCCAGGATTCGAATCTGGAATCTTCTGATCCGTAGTCAGACGCGTTATCCATTGCTCCACAAGCCCTCGGTATAACAACGGTTACTCCGTATACTCTAACTTATCTACTGACCCGTGTTGTTGACGTTGAAAACTGCCGTTCAAAAGGAAGAAGAACCAAAATATTCACTACCCCAACTTCATGAGATATAAAACGATTACGAACTTGCCAGGATTAGAACCTGGAATCTTCTGATCCGTAGTCAGACGCGTGATCCATTGCGCCACAAGCCCTCGGTATAACAACGGTTACTCCGTATACTCTAACTTATCTACTGTCCCGTGTTGTTGACGTTGAAAACTGCCGTTCAAAAGGAAAAGATCCAAAATATTCACTTCCCCAACTTCATGAGGTATAAAACGATTACGAGCTTGCCAGGATTCGAACCTGGAATCTTCTGATCCGTAGTCAGACGCGTTATCCATTGCGCCACAAGCCCTCGGTATAACAACGGTTACTCCGTATACTCTAACTTATCTACTGACCCGTGTTGTTGACGTTGAAAACTGCCGTTCAAAACGAAAAGATCCAAAATATTCACTACCCCAACTTCATGAGATATAAAACGATTACGAGCTTGCCAGGATTCGAACCTGGAATCTTCTGATCCGTAGTCAGACGCGTTATCCATTGCGTCACAAGCCCTCGGTATAACAATGGTTACTCCGTATACTCTAACTTATCTACTGACCCATGTTGTTGACGTTGAAGACTGCCGTTCAAAAGGAAAAACGTCCAAAATATTCACTACCCCAACTTCATGAGATATAAAATGATTACGAGCTTGCCAGGATTCGAACCTGGAATCTTCTGATCCGTAGTCAGACGCGTTATCCATTGCGCAACAAGCCCTCGGTATAGCAATGGTTACTCCGTATACTCTAACTTATCTACTGACCCGTGTTGTTGACGTTGAAAACTGCCAATCAAAAGGAAAAACATCCAAAATATTCACTACCCCAACTTCATGAGATATAAACGAATGCGACCTTGCCAGGATTCGAACCTGGAATCTTCTGATCCGTAGTCAGACGCGTTATCCATTGCCCCACAAGCCCTCGGTATAACAACGGTTACTCCGTATACTCTAACTTATCTACTGACCCGTGTTGTTGACGTTGAAAACTGCCGTTCAAAAGGAAAATATCCAAAATATTCACTACCCCAACTTCATGAGATATAAAACGAATACGAGCTTGTCAGGATTCGAACCTGGAATCTTCTGATCCGTAGTCAGACGCGTTATCCATTGCGCCACAAGCCCTCGGTATAACAACGGTTACTCCGTATACTCTAACTTATCTACTGACCCGTGTTGTTGACGCTGAAAACTGCCGTTCAAAAGGAAAAGATCTAAAATATTCACTACCCCAACTTCGTGAGATATAAAACGATTACGAGCTTGCCAGGATTCGAACCTGGAATCTTCTGATCCGTAGTCAGACGCGTTATCCATTGCGTCACAAGCCCTCGGTATAACAATGGTTACTCCGTATACTCTAACTTATCTACTGACCCATGTTGTTGACGTTGAAAACTGCCGTTCAAAAGGAAAACGTCCAAAATATTCACTACCCCAACTTCATGAGATATAAAATGATTACGAGCTTGCCAGGATTCGAACAGGAATCTTCTGATCCGTAGTCAGACGCGTTATCCATTGCGCCACAAGCCCTCGGTATAACAATGGTTACTCCGTATACTCTAACTTATCTACTGACCCATGTTGTTGACGTTGAAAACTGCCGTTCAAAAGGAAAATATCCAAAATATTCACTACCCCAACTTCATGAGATATAAAACGAATACGAGCTTGTCAGGATTCGAACCTGGAATCTTCTGATCCGTAGTCAGACGCGTTATCCATTGCGCCACAAGCCCTCGGTATAACAACGGTTACTCCGTATACTCTAACTTATCTACTGACCCTTGTTGTTGACGTTGAAAACTGCCGTTCAAAAGGAAAAACATCCAAAATATTCACTACCCCAACTTCATGAGATATAAAACGAATACGAGCTTGCCAGGATTCGAACCTGGAATCTTCTGATCCGTAGTCAGACGCGTTATCCATTGCGTCACAAGCCCTCGGTATAACAACGGTTACTCCGTATACTCTAACTTATCTACTGACCCGTGTTGTTGACGTTGAAAACTGCCGTTCAAAAGGAAAAGATCCAAAATATTCACTACCCCAACTTCATGAGATATAAAACGATTACGAGCTTGCCAGGATTCGAACCTGGAATCTTCTGATCCGTAGTCAGACGCGTTATCCATTGCGCCACAAGCCCTCGGTATAACAACGGTTACTCCGTATACTCTAACTTATCTACTGACCCGTGTTGTTGACGTTGAAAACTGCCGTTCAAAAGGAAAAAGAACCAAAATATTCACTACCCCAACTTCATGAGATATAAAACGAATACGAGCTTGCCAGGATTCGAACCTGGAATCTTCTGATCCGTAGTCAGACGCGTTATCCATTGCGCCACAAGCCCTCGGTATAACAACGGTTACTCCGTATACTCTAACTTAGCTACTGACCCGTGTTGTTGACGTTGAAAACTGCTGTTCAAAAGGAAAAAAGAAAATATTCACTACCCCAACTTCATGAGATATAAAACGATTACGAACTTGCCAGGATTCGAACCTGGAATCTTCTGATCCGTAGTCAGACGCGTTATCCATTGCGCCACAAGCCCTCGGTATAACAACGGTTACTCCGTATACTCTAACTTATCTACTGACCCGTGTTGTTGACGTTGAAAACTGCCGTTCAAAAGGAAAAAGAACCAAAATATTCACTACCCCAACTTCATGAGATATAAAACGATTACGAACTTGCCAGGATTCGAACCTGGAATCTTCTGATCCGTAGTCAGACGCGTTATCCATTGCGCCACAAGCCCTCGGTATAGCAACGGTTACTCCGTATACTCTAACTTATCTACTGACCCTTGTTGTTGACGTTGAAAACTGCCGTTCAAAAGTCAAAGATCCAAAATATTCACTACCCCAACTTCATGAGATATAAAACGATTACGAACTTGCCAGGATTCGAACCTGGAATCTTCTGATCCGTAGTCAGACGCGTTATCCATTGCGTCACAAGCCCTCGGTATAACAACGGTTACTCCGTATACTCTAACTTATCTACTGACCCGTGTTGTTGACGTTGAAAACTGCCGTTCAAAAGGAAAAGATCCAAAATATTCACTACCCCAACTTCATGAGATATAAAACGATTACGAGCTTGCCAGGATTCGAACCTGGAATCTTCTGATCCGTAGTCAGACGCGTTATCCATTGCGCCACAAGCCCTCGGTATAACAACGGTTACTCCGTATACTCTAACTTATCTACTGACCCGTGTTGTTGACGTTGAAAACTGCCGTTCAAAAGGAAAAGATCCAAAATATTCACTACCCCAACTTCATGAGATATAAAACGATACGAGCTTGCCAGGATTCGAACCTGGAATCTTCTGATCCGTAGTCAGACGCGTTATCCATTGCACCACAAGCCCTCGGTATAACAATGGTTACTCCGTATACTCTAACTTATCTACTGACCCGTGTTGTTGACGTTGAAAACTGCCGTTCACAAGGGAAAAGATCCAAAATATTCACTACCCCAACTTCATGAGATATAAAACGATTACGAGCTTGCCAGGATTCGAACCTGGAATCTTCTGATCCGTAGTCAGACGCGTTATCCATTGCGTCCACAAGCCCTCAGTATAACAACGGTTACTCCGTATACTCTAACTTATCTACTGACCCGTGTTGTTGACGTTGAAAACTGCCGTTCAAAAGGAAAGATCCAAAATATTCACTACCCCAACTTCATGAGATATAAAACGATTACGAGCTTTCCAGGATTCGAACCTGGAATCTTCTGATCCGTAGTCAGACGCGTTATCCATTGCGCCACAAGCCCTCGGTATAACAACGGTTACTCCGTATACTCTAACTTATCTACTGACCCGTGTTGTTGACGTTGAAAACTGCCGTTCAAAAGGAAAAGATCCAAAATATTCACTACCCCAACTTCATGAGATATAAAACGATTACGAGCTTGCCAGGATTCGAACCTGGAATCTTCTGATCCGTAGTCAGACGCGTTATCCATTGCCTCACAAGCCCTAGGTGAACGTCATTTCTCTACATATGTTCTAATTTGTTTACTAATTAATTCGTGTTTGTGATAAGCAAAGACACAATCACGCTCGCTCGGGTGCACGCTCACCCACGCACTCACGCACACATGATTATATAAATTTCCGAAATACATCAACAAAACAATTATTAGCCTCACCTTCGCAGACGTTTCTGAAATTGAACGATCTTGACCTTGCGGGAATTCGAACATGCAATCTTCTGACTCGTAATTAGGAACGTTATCCATTGCCCCACAGGACCTCGCGTAGTCAATGGCTGTGACTGTCAAAGATTATACGTATGCACGAATATATGTCTTGTAATTTCTGAAATGTATCTTCTAAAATATTCATTAGCACTACGTTGTCCCAAATATTTCCGTAATAAAATAAATACGAGATAGCCAGGATTCGAACGTAGAAGTTACTGATCCGCAGTCAGGCGCGTTATCCATTGCGGCTCAAGTCCTCAATATGAATGTCACTACTCCATATATTCTAACTTCTTTACAGACTAACTTTTGTTGTTGACATGCAAAACTGGTGACATCCCGTCGTATGCGCACGTGCTCGCGCACACATTCCGCGCTCACACAGACATGCAGACACACACTGATGATCGTATAATTTATAAAATAAAACAACGAAAATATTATTAGCACCATTGTCTCCGATGTTGTTGAAGTAAAATTCATCCGATTTTGCCAGAGTTCGCCCATGGAATCTTCTGATCCTTAATTAGACGCGTTATGAATTGCGCCCCAGGGTATCGCGTAGTCAGTAGTTGATGCTTATGAAGGAATTCTTTTACTTTCATTGCCTGCCATAGACAGGCAAATATGCGCGTAAAGGCCTGCTCGTATATACGTGCACACGCAAAGTCTTGAAGACGCGCTTTCGCTTCTGAAAAGCATCGTCTAAAATAATCATTCGTACAACATTACCCAAATGTTTCAAGATTAAAAGGAATGTGAACTTGTCAGGATTCGAATCCGGAATCTTCTGACCCGTATGGAAACATGTATCACGTAGTACTGTCGGGAATTACTACTCACGAACTTATCTGTTTGCTAACTCTTATTTACTGACAACAACACAGATATGCACACGTGCTGATATACACTCACACATATACACCTAATCATCTGATATACGTCATATAAAGTATTCACTACCCTAAACGAGATATAAAACTATTGCGAGCTTGCCAGGATTCGAACCTGGAATCTTCTGATCCGTAGTCAGACGCGTTATCCATTGCGCCACAAGCCCTCTTGCTGCTGAGCATGTATACTTATCTCCTAATTCCTTTACTGACTAACGCCTGTTGTGGACAAGCTTACAGGTATACTTGCAGGCACACACAGAGACAGACCTATGCACGCGCGCACACACACACAGCAACAAAATTATTATTTGCACCACTTTCCCCATGTTTCTGAAATAAAATTCACCCCATTTTACCAGCGTTTACACCTGGAATCTAATCCATTTCGCCAGACGATCTCGCATAGGTAATATCTGATGCTTATTCTTTTATTTGTTTCAGTCATTTGACTGCGGCCATGCTGGAACACCGTGTTTAATCGAACAAATCTACCCCAGGACTTATTCTTTGTAAGCCCAGTACTTAGTCTATCGATCTCTCTTCCCGTATCGCTAAGTTACGGGAAAACACCAACATCGGTTATCAAGCGATGGGGGGGTGAAAACACAGATGCACACACACACACACACTCACTCACACACGCACACACTCACTCACGCACACACACACACACACACACTCACTCTCTCTCACACACACACACACACACATACACAAAAACATAACTATATGAAAGTAAACAAAGTTTTCTTTCGAAGCGTTGAGATGTCTAGAAAGTTAAGGATGTAATTTTTTATTCTGAAACGCAGGAAAATGTTAATAACATAGCATGCACAAGACATACTACCCAAAGTTTGCAGAATATGGATTATTTATCCTGTTCATGCTATATCCTGCGTTTGAGAATAAAAATTACTAACGTATATATATACGACGGGCTTCTTTCAGTTTCCATCAATCAAATCCACGTGTAGGAAAACGTGTAATGCATTGCGCTATCGGTAGTTACTACTTACGCATTAGTCTTTCTGCTAACTTTTATCTTCTGTCAACAACATAGATATGCTCACGTGCTGATACACACCCGCAAACGTATACGTGCATACGTATAGTTACCAGATGTATAAATTTCAGATACACATCATAAAAATACTCACCACCCCAACTTCCCGAGATAAAACTGTTACGAACTCGCCAGGATTCGAACCTGGTAATTTCTGTTCCGCAGTCATCCATTGCGTTATCATTATCCTAATGATTCAAAATTAAAATGCATGTGAACTTATCAGGATTCGAAACCCGAATCTTCTGACCCATTGTGCTGTCGGGAGTTACTGCTTGCGCGCTTATCTTTGCTAACTCTTATTTCCTGACAACACAGATATGCACACGTGCTGATATATCCTCACGACTAGTCATCTGACATACGTCACATAAAGTACTCACTACCCCAACCTGAGATATAAAACGATTACGAGCTTGCCAGGATTCGAACCTGGAATCTTCTGATCCGTAGTCAGACGCGTTATCCATTGCGCCACAAGCCCTCTTGCTGCTCAATTTGTATACTTATCTCCTAATTCCTTTACTGGCTAACACCTGCAGATATACCTGCAGGCACACGCAGACACGGACCTATACACGAGCGCACACACACACACACACAGGATTATATAAATTTCAGAAATTCACCAACAAAATTATTATTAACACCACTTACCCCCATGTTTCTGAAATAAAATTCACCCGATTTTGCCAGCGTTTGAACCTGGAATCTTCTGATTCATGATCCATTTCCCCACGCGGCCACACACACACAATTAACGTGCATACGTATAATCATGGAAATATACTTTAAGTTTTAAAATGTATAATGAAAGATGTTCATTAGCACGAACTCCCTCCAAATTTTACCGAAATAAAATGAGTATGAGCTTGCCAGGATTCGAACCTGGAATCTTCTGATCCGTAGTCAGATGCGTTATCCATTGCGCCACAAGCCCTAGGTGAACGTCATTTCTCTACATATGTTCTAATTTGTTTACTAATTAACTCGTGTTTGTGATAAGCAAAGACCCAATCACGCTCGCTCGGGTGCACGCTCACCCACGCACTCACGCACACATGATTATATAAATTTCCGAAATACATCAACAAAACAATTATTAGCTTCACCTTCCCAGACGTTTCTAAAATTGAACGATCTTGACCTTGCGGGGATTCGAACCTGCAATCTTCTGACTCGTAATCAGGAACGTTATCCATTGCCCCACAGGACCTCACGTAGTCAATGGCTGCGACTGTCAAAGATTATACGCATGCACGAATATATGTCTTGTAATTTCTGAAATGTATCTTCTAAAATATTCATTAGCACTACGTTGTCCCAAATATTTCCGTAATAAAATAAATACGATCTTGCCAGGATTCGAACGTAGAATTTCCTGATCCGCAGTCAGGCGCGTTATCTATTGCGGCTCAAGTCCTCAGTATGAATGCCACTACTCCGTATAGTCTAACTTCTTTACAGACTAACTTTTGTTGTTGACATGCAAAACTAGTGACACCGCGACGTACGCGCACGCACGCGCTCGCGCACATCATCATCATCATCATTGTTCGACCGTGGTCGAGACAATGGAATTTACCATGCTACGCCAGACTTCACGGTCCATCATGGCATTACAGAGGTCCTGTTGCTGGATGCCTGTATCCCTGGAGATTACATCAGGGTAGGAGAGTGTGTGCCCTCTGGTATTGCGAGTAGATGACTTCCAGAGGAGAAGAGTAGAAATTGCCTCGTTTTCAGCTCTACAACAATGTCCAGCAAATTTGCATTTTGGTTGGATGGCGCCTCCACGAGAGATTTCGAGCTCTCATAAGGAGGCGAGTGTAGGTTCCACCCAACTGCCTCTCAAGCTTCTTTGGTAACGTCCAGGTTTCTGAGCCATATAGTAGAATTGGTTCAACTGTGGCTTTGAAAATTTCAAGTTTGAAGTCTCTACTTCGATTTGATGACCAGATCTTATGCATGTCATTACAGGCTGACCAGGCCATACCCTTTCTAGTTAGAAAATCTTTTCCAGATGATGATATGTATGATGATATGCTCACACACACAGACATGCAGACACACACTGATGATCGTATAATTTTAAAAATAAACCAACAAAAATATTATTAGCACCATTGTCTCCGATGTTCCTGGAGTAAAATGCTTCCGATTTTACCAGAGTTCACACACGGAATCTTCTGATCCTTAATTAGACGCGTTATGCATTGCGTCTCAGGGTCTCGCGTAGTCAGTCGATGATGCTTATGAAGGAATTCTTTTACTTTCATTGCCTGCCAGAGACAGGCAAATATGCTCGTAAAGGCCTGCTCGTATATACGTGCACCGGTAAAATCATGAATAGAGGCTTTCTTTTCTGAAATGCATCGTCCAAATTAATCATATGTACCCAAATGTTTCAAAATTAAAATGCATGCGAACTTGTCAGGATTCGAACCCGGAATCTTCTCACCCGTAGGGAAACATGTATCCCATGGTGCTATCGGGAATTACTACTCACGGACTTATCTGTTTGCTAATTCTTATTTACTGACAACACAGATATGCACACGTGCTGATATCCACTCATGAGACATAAAACAAATGCGAGCTTGCCAGGATTCGAACCTGGAATCTTCTGATCCGTAGTCAGACGCGTTATCCATTGCGCCACAAGCCCTCTTACTGCTAAGCGTGTATACTTATCTCCTAATTCCTTTACTGACTAACGCCTGTTGTGGACAAACTTCAGATATACCTGCAGGCACACGCAGAGACAGACCTATGCACGCGCGCGCACACACACATACATACACATGATTACATAAATTTCAGAATTATTGTTAGCACTACTTTCCCCATGTTCCTGAAATAAAGTTCACCCGATTTTGCCAGCGTTTACACCTGGAATCTAATCCATTTCGCCAGACGATCTCGCATAGGTAATATCTGATGCTTATTCTTTTATTTGTTTCAGTCATTTGACTGCGGCCATGCTGGAACACCGCGTTTAGTCGAACAAATCTACCCTAAAATTATTCTTTGTAAGCCCAGTACTTAGTCTATCGAGCTCTCTTCCCGTATCGCTAAGTTACGGGAACATACCAACATCGGTTATCAAGCGATGGTGGGGGAAAAACACAGATGCACACACACACACACACACACACACACACACACACACACGACACATACACACACGACACACACATATACACACACGCATACACACACAGACATTCACATACACACACACACACACACACACACAAATATAACTATATGAAAGTAAACAAAGTTTTCTTTCGAAGTGTTGAGATGTCTAGAAAGTTAAGGAAGTAATCTTCATTCTCAAACGCAGGATAATGTTAATAATATAGCATGCACAAGATAAACTACCCAAAGTTTTCAGAATATGGGTAGTTTATCCTGTTCATGCTATATTATTAGCATTATCCTGCGTTTGAGAATAAAAATTACTAACGTATATTTATACGACGGGCTTCTTTCAGTTTCCATCAATCAAATCCACGTGTAGGAAAACGTGTAATGCAATGCGCTATCGTTAGTTACTACTTACGCTTTGATCTTTCTGCTAACCTTTATCTTCTGTCAACAACATAGATATGCTCACGTGCTGATACACACCCACAAATGTATACGTGCATACGTATAGTTACCAGGTGTATAAATTTCAGATACACATCATAAAAATACTCACTACCCCAACTTCCCGAGATAAATCTGTTACGAACTCGCCAGGATTCGAACCTGGAAATTTCTGTCATCCATTGCGTTATCATTATCCTAATGATTCAAAATTAAAATGCATGTGCGAACTTGTCAGGATTCGAAACCCGAATCTTCTGACCCGTAGGGAAACGTCTATTCTATTGTGCTGTCGGGAGTTGCTGCTTGCGCACTTATCTTTGCTAACTCTTATTTCCAGACAACACAGATATGCACACGTGCTGATATATACTCACGACTAGTCATCTGCTAGAAAGGACTCACTACCCCAACCTGAGATATAAAACGATTACGAGCTTGCCAGGATTCGAACCTGGAATCTTCTGATCCGTAGTCAGACGCGTTATCCATTGCGCCACAAGCCCTCTTGCTGCTGAACGCGTATACTTATCTCCTAATTCCTTTACTGGCTAACACCTGCAGATATACCTGCAGGCACACACAGACACGGACCTATGCACCCGCGCACACTCACACTCATACACGTGATTATAAACCTTTCAGAAATTCACCAGCAAAATTATTATTTGCACCGCTTCCCCCCATGTTTCTCAAATAAAATTCACCCGATTTAAACCTGGAATCTAATCCATTTCCCCAGACGATCTCGCATACGTAATACCTGATGTTTATTCTTTTATTTGATTCAGTCATTTGACTGCGGCCATGCTGGAACACCGCGTTTAATCGAACAAATCTGCCCCAGGACTTAGTCTTCGTAAGCCCAGTACTTAGTCTATTGAGCTCTTTTTCCGAATCGCTAAGTTATGGGAACGTAAACACACCAACATCGGTTGCCAAGCGAAGGCGGCGAGCTGGCAGAAACGTTAGCACGCCGGGCGAAATGCTTAGCCGTATTTCGTCTGCCGTTACGTTCTGAGTTCAAATTCCGCCGAGGTCGACTTAGCCTTTCATCCTTTCGGGGTCGATTAAATAAGTACCAGTTACGTACTGGGGTCGATGTAATCGACTTAATACCTATGTCTGTCCTTGTTTGTCCCCTCTGTGTTTAGCCCCTTGTGGGTAATAAAGAAATAGGTGGTGGTGGGACAAACAAAGATGCACACGCACACACAAAAACATAACTATATGAAAGTAAACAAAGTTTTCTTTCGAAGCGTTGAGATGTCTAGAAAGTTAAGGAAGTAATCTTTATTCTCAAACGCAGGATAATGTTAATAATATAGCATGCACAAGACATACTACCCAAAGTTTGCAGAATATGGATAATGTATCCTGTTCATGCTATATTATTAGCATTATCCTGCGTTTGAGAATAAAAATTAATTACATATATATACGACGGGCTTCTTTCAGTTTCAGTCTACCAAATCCACTCACAATGCTTTGGTCGGCCCGAGGCTATAACAGAAGACATTTGCCCAAAGTGCCACGCAGTGGGACTGAACCCGGAACCTTATGTGGTTGGTAAGCAAGCTACTTAACCACACAGCCACTCCTGC
The DNA here is from genome assembly GCF_006345805.1 of Octopus sinensis. Classification (NCBI taxonomy): domain Eukaryota; kingdom Metazoa; phylum Mollusca; class Cephalopoda; order Octopoda; family Octopodidae; genus Octopus; species Octopus sinensis. Next base: position 3,122,504 of record NC_042998.1, on the reverse strand, counting down.
GCCTATTGGTGATTATATAATTTTCTAAAATACACCAACAAAAATATTATTAGTACCCCCATGTTCTTCAAATAAAATGCGCCCGATTTTTCAAGAGTTCGACCCTGGAATCTGATCTACAATTAGACGCGTTATTCATTGCCCCACAGGGTCTGGCGTAATCAATAGTTGATTCTTATGAAGGAATTCTTTTATTTTCATTGCCTGTCAAAGACTCACACGAATATATGTACAATCATGAATATATGCTGTCATTTCTGAAATGCATTGTCTAAAATAATCATTAGTACTACTTACCCAAATGTTTCAGAAATAAAATGAATGCGAGTTTGCCAGGATTCGAACTCCTGTCTCGTAGGCAAACTTGCAATCCATTGTGCTATTAGCAGTTACTACTTACACATTATAACTTATGTATACTGTCAACAACACAGATATGCAACACGCTGAAACACACAGATACACAAACATTATTATGTGCGTTCGTACAATCACAAACATTTAAAATAGTCATTATTCCCAGTTCACATGTTAGCGAAATAAAAGTAATACGAGCTTGCCAGGATTCGAACCTGGAATCTTCTGATCCGTAGTCAGACGCGTTATCCATTGCGCCACAAGCCCTCATGCTGATTTACCGTGTTGTTTACCTACTAATTTCTTAAGTGACACCTTCCTTGTCTCACACACACACACACACATACACATACACAGATAAACATGCTACACACACACACGCACGCACACACATACACACACACACACGTACACACAAAACAGAATGCATCTATTTTAAAAAACGTATAAATTTTTATTATTGTTTTATGCTACACGTGCTTTCAAGTCTCCGTTTGTCTGTATAACTCGCGCCTTTTTTTCAACGTGCGTTTAAACTAAATTTGCGTTTTTGTGACAAGAGATTTCTCCTCTCATGCTTTACTCTCGCCTCCTCTCCTTAACTTCCTGTCCCTCTCACACACACACATGAACTCACTCCTTCTCTCATTCTCTCTCTCTCTCCCTTACCTCTCTAATTCATTCTTCCCCCTCTTTTCTTTCGTTGTCTCTTTTTACAAAAAGCTATTACC
>NC_042998.1:3101416-3116416 GCF_006345805.1 Octopus sinensis | reverse complement strand
CAAAAAAATGTGGCAGCATTTTTTTGCGAACATTTTCGTTTCAAGTTGTTGATTAAACGACAGTATGTCAGCTAATTTGGTACCAGCCAATGGTATGTTTACTTTTGGGCGTTTAATGCTAATAGTCGCCCACACGTCCTCCTTTCAAGCAAGGTGGCTGCCCCATGAACAAGAGTGTTCAAAGAAAAGCACAGAAGAAAACAAAAAATCTTCCAAGACAATAATACGAAAGGAAAAACAGACCATTTTATACAAAATGTGTATCGAGATATATATATATATATATGTATATAGATGCGTATACACATACGCGCGCACACACACACACACACACACACACACACACCAGTGGTGATATGTATGCATGTATGTATATTAAAGTGTGCTAAACTGTACCTTGATAGGGAAATGGTCGCAGCGTTTTTCCATTATTCTCATTTATTTTTATACTTGTGCTTGCCCTATGACCTCTGCACTCTATCCTAGACACATCAACATTTGCCAACTAATGTCTGCAAAAAAACATAAATAAATATAAAATATGAATAATATAAAGATAAAAAACAAAAAGTGGCTGTGAAGGAAATTCCAGTTAGTTGCAGTTTTGGGAAGCAAGGATGGGTAAAAAAAAAATTAATTGCTAATCTGGAAAGTAAAGCACAATAGAGATTATGAGATGTCTATGTTCCCAAGTTCTTAAAATACTAAATACTTGCCTAAGCCAGATTTGATATATAATCCACATATTTAAATAATCATCAAATACTGTAGTAGTAGTAGTAGTAGTAGTAGTAGTAGTAGTGTAGTAGTAGTAGTAGTAGTAGTAGTAGTAGTAGCAACAGCAGCCGTTCAAGAATTTGGACCTGGAAATCTCCATTTCCAGCGACTTCGAGGGCCACCTCCCAGTGGTGTCGTGCGTCAACGAAGAGCCCTCGACTACAACAAGACGACCAAATTTTTTTTTTCCAAGGTCTGGGGTCTCCCGCCCCTAAGCCCTAGACCATCACCTAATCACCCTTACCCGTCTTGTTGCTTAACAACAACAACAACAACAGCAGCAGCAGCAGCAAGGGAGCATGCACTGTAACAGAGTGTCGATACCTCCACCATTTGCTGGTGATTCTCTACTCGTGGCGGATGACACCTTTGTATCACCCAGGAGGCAACCTTCCAACTCATTGGTCTGTTGGGATAGTCGTTGCTGGTGAGGTATAGTCGTTTTGCAAGATCAAAGTGCAAATTCCGCCTCAATCTCTTTTAGTCACTTTAGAAAAATCATTCTGTCTATTCTTTGACATGCCGGTCCCCGCGCAGCAATCAGTGCTAAATGCACACCTACTGTCTCTGTTTGGCTTATTAGTATATACATGTATAATGTACATAATGTACTTACAAGTAACAGAACATGGTTCTGGGTTCAGTCCCACTGCGTGGCACCTTGGGCAAGTGTCTTCTACTATAGCCTCAGACTGACCAAAGCTTTGTGAGTGGATTTGGTAGACGGAAACTGAAAGAAGCCCGTCGTATATATGTATATGTATATATGTGAGTGTGTATGTGTTTGTGTGTCTGTGTTTGTCCCCCAAACGTCGCTTGACAACCGATGTGTTTACGTCCTCGTAACTTAGCGGTTCGGCAAAAGCGATCGATAGAATAAGTACTAGGCTTACAAAGAATAAGTCTTGAGGTCGATTTGCTCGACTAAAGGCGGTGCTCCAGCATGGCCACACTCAAATGACTGAAACAAGTAAAAAAGTAAAAAGAGTAAAGAGAGAACAGAGTAAAATAGAAGAGAGTACAGCAATGTGTAAAAGAAAAAGCAATTCTTTACTAAAGTGTGTGCCCTCCTTCTCTCACAGGCCCATGCCAACTGGCTCTCTTGAAGCCATCTTTATTCGGGCCTGGATTTGTCGATCCTGACAAAATACTGAGTTAATTACGGTGGTGGGAAGATTGTATATTGGACTTAATTACTCTTGTGTAACTCCAGTACTTTCTTTTCAACTTCAGATATATAAAGATTTAACGCATATATGAACAAAAGTATTCACAAAGCATTTATTTGGCGCCCTACCATATTTACCAAACTAATGTTGATTTATGGTAGACTTATGTTGAGTGGTGGATCTAACCGTCAGATGGTGACGTACTCTTGGATAGTGGGTCACATCGAGCAGTGGCTTAATCTTGGCTGGAGTAGTGACTTAAGGGAAGTGGACCTAATCTTTCAGCAATATGATTTATTTGGGGTAAAAAGCCTCATCTTGAGTGGTAGGCCTAATTTACTCGTTGATTTAACAAAAGCTGTCAAATTAGCACCTTAATCCGAGTCCTTTCTGTTCCTAGAACTTGAACAAGGTTTCCAGCCCGAGTACTACTTTATGTGTACTTTATTCGAAGCGAATCTTCAAATAATTCGTGGTTTCATCAGTCAATGATTCTTGGTTTCTTTCTTTGTCTTCCAACCTTTGGTATTTGAGGCTCGAAAAGGCCATTGGTGTTACTCTTCTTCCGATGGCCAGGCTATAAAAATGATAATTTTTTTTATGTGGCAGGGTGTAGTGGAATGCGTTTAGCTTGGTGCATTACCGGTAAAAGCGATGGGATTGAAACCAGAATATATTTGGAAGAAATTAAATATTCTACTGTCATTCAGTCCAGCGTTCATCAAACACGCCTACCAAATTTCCTTCCAAACTATAATTGATTCTGAAAGTTGTCTCTGTATTTCTATTTCTGGTGAGAGTATGTGTGTGTATGCGTGTGTGTGTGTGTGTGTATGTATGTGTGTGCTTTGTAATGGGAGGGCGTAGCTCTAGAATAAGTCATAAATCTTCGGGAGTTGGCCAGTAAAATTCCTGAATCATTTCAAAATGTTTAGTAGACATGGTTGTATCAGTTTTCTTTAAACAATGTCTTGACGAGCAGCCATAATATTAACCCCAGCCATTGTTAAATCAACTTCATCCCGATCTAGAAGGAAGAAATATCAGAGATTTATACGATTGGCACTGAACCAGAAATGTTTGGAGTGAGGATACTGCCGATTAAATCGAAACATGAGCTGCAGTTCTTGACAGATACTTGTTTTATCAACTTTCAAAGAGCAAAAAGACAGAGTCTTCAACTGCCGTATTCTTTTAAGCTCAGAGCAGCGCAAACTATTTTCTCCGCTGTTTTACCAATTCTGCCACCACCTGGGTGGGAAAAAGTATAACATACACAATCTTCCATATATCTTGATCATCAAAATTCAAAGGGAATTTTTATACTTTTTCTCTTTTTATTTTCTCTTCTTTATATGAAGATTATTTTCGAGAATAATGTTAAATTTCCACGATTAAACATGTATCAACCAAGAATTATATTTATTTTTCTTTATTTCTTTTACTTTTTATTGCCCGCAGGGGACAAACAAGAACACACAAAGGGATTAAGGCAACCCCAGTGCGTAACTGGTACTTATTTAATCGACCCCGAAAGGATGAAAGGCAAAGTTAACCTCGGCGGAATCTGAACTCAGAACTTAACCGCTAAGCATTTCACCCGGCGCGTTAACGATTCTGCCAGCTCGCCGCCCTAACTAAGAATAATATTATTCATAGAATATAGTTTTTTTCGCCCATGTTTTTTCATTTAATATTTAAATTAAGTGCGTATATATTTTCTTTTTCTTAATTTATATGAATTCCGCTGAAGTGGACTTTACCTTTCATCTTTTCGGGGTCGATAAAGTAAGTACTAGTAAAACACTGGGGATCGAAGTAATCTACTAGCCTTCTCCTCGAAATTGCTGGCCTAGTGCGAAAATTTGAAACTAATGTATAAATTAGGTGCGTATATATTTTTAAACTCAGTTGAATATATGAATCACAGTATCATTGTATCAACCAGACTAACGGTTGTTGTTATATACCGCTAGTCACAATGCACTTCCTTTCGAATGATGCCAGCAATTCGCTAGTCGGGCAGGCCAACATTTCCGTGGAACGGAACACGAGTCCGTCGCAGGGTTATCCATTTACAGCTGAGCGGACCGGAGTGTTTTACTCAAGAACACAACGCACTGCCGGTCTGAGAATCGAAACCGCGATCTTCCGATCGTGAGTACGACACCCTGACTACTAGGCCACACACCATCACGACTACACAAATAAAAAGACATATTAAGAAGAAACAAAAGGGAGTAGCTGGATGGATACCCTACTTTTCGTCTGACCTGTCCTCAATTATGCTTCCTCTTTTCTTCAGGTTTTTAATATTTTTCATGTTTTTTTAATTAAATGCCTTTGTTTTTGTTGTTTTTTTATATATAAGGAGAACGATAAAGATTGCATAGGGAAGAAAGTCTAAAGCCAGCATCAACCAAAAACGCCAAATTTCGTTTGGATTGTTTTGTTTTTTTGTTTTGGTTCCCATTGAAGTCTCCTTCGGTCTGTATCCGCATTTAGTCTTAAAAATAAACGAAAAGCTTTGTGTAATTGAATGAAAATATTATACATATAACGGCGCATGATAATTTTCTTTGATGACTGCTGCACCCTGGGATGTCCATATTCCACTGGCTGGAGCTAGCGAAAGAGTAAACGAGTGCAATGGAAATAACAGGATCTTATTTAGTCTCGTCTGAAAAAGACAAATGTGAAGTTACAGAGTCGATATTTGTGTTTTAGATTAGAATAATTAGAGTTCTGTTTCGTTCATTTATTTACGAAAGGAAATGAAAAAGTAAGCGAACCAACCAATAAATCCTTACCTGATCACTTGAGCTTTTAGTAATAGCAGCTAAATCTCCACCAAATCACACTTACACTCTCAAGCAAATGGAAGGACACATTGAATAGGGCACACTTAAAAGCTGGAGGCAGAATCGTCACGACTAAAACGTCTTTGATCATAAGCTGTATTAAACATGCCTGAGTATAGCAATGGTATAGCGAACTCCTGGTGGTCCGCAAAAGTGGTACTGGGAGTCTGTGAACTAAATTCAAAATTTCATATATATATATATATTGTTAAAAATTGTAAGACAACAAAAGAATGAAAGAGACCTCGATATTATGTAAATAGAAGAATTTATCTGTAAATGTAATACGTGACAATTATTCGGTATATATATATAAGGATATAACAAAAAGGGTCCGTGAGAAAGCTCATTTAAATAAAAGGGGTTCTTCGTAGTGAAAAAGTTGGGAAACTCTGGACTAGAGGCTAAGCATTCGCAAAGACAACAGAAGTAAATTGATCTGAGACAAGAAATCAAACCTAGTATTTACTAACTCGTGTTACTGGAAAATACTATTTAAAATGAAAATTTTAGAAGCAATTACGATTGAGAACTGCTTTTTTAAAAAGAGGTAAATGATTTCTTTTACATCTAATCTCAATGTAAATCAATTTGGGGTTAAGAATGTTAGTAAAGTTGAAACATATTTAAAGTGTTACTTACTAACATTTTCACGATGATGTTTGAAGTTAAGCATGGGCATGGCTACGTGGTTAAGAAGCTCACCGTTCAACCACTTGGTTTCAGGTTCTGTCCCACTGCATGGCATCTCGAGCACGTGTTTTCCGCACCGACACAATATCTTGTGAGTGAACTTAGTAAACAAAAACTATGTGGAAGCCCCTCTGTGTGTGTAGGTGTCTTTATGTTTGTCCTGTTAATAACTGGTGTTGGTTTCTATTGGGTTGTCCGGAAAGTTCGTGCCGATTTATAGTAGCTTACCTTTCGACTTATTTTAGAACATGGTTGAGTCCATAAAATACGAGTTAAAAGCAGCAATTCAAGAGAAACGTCTAGAATTGGCCAACAAGAAGGGTGTTGTTTTCCAACATGGTAATGCAAGACCGCACGTTTCTTTGGGAATCAGACAAAAATTGCTGCAACTCGGCCGGGATGTGTTACCCCACCCTCCATATTCACCAGATATTGCTCGTTCGGATTTCCACTTCTTCAGGTCTCTGCAGAATAGTCTTAATAGTAAAAATTTCAATTCCTTGAATGACGTAAAAAGATACCTTGATGAATTCTTTGCCATGAAACCACCTCAGGTACAACTGATTTTTGCCAGCAGAGTTGAATGAAACAACGAAAAATAATATATCTTGTGCAGGGACAAAACCCACCGTGGGGAATGGAACTCACAACCTTACGATCGTGACCTGAATACCCGTAACTTTTGAAAAGATTTGAAGTTATCTAAATTAATTATTTTTGTTATTTAATTATATATATATATATATATATAATATAAATATTAGGGAATATATCCAAATTTACAGGGAAAAAAATCAGATTAGGATTAAATCCAATTTTATAGTAAATATTATAAAATATTATTGAGACAAAACCACTATTTTGCAAAACAAACAAGGAAAGACTTAATCAATACATAAAATTTAATAAATAGTCAAAAAAACCGCCACTACAATCGTTTCTTGTCTTGATCGACAATCTTCAGGTGGACTTCCATCTAAAAAATCAAAATTTTAAATATAAAAATAATACTTTTAAATAATTAAAGTATAAATGAAAAAATATAAGTATATAATCCATATATACCTATATATAATCCATATCGAAAATATAGATAATTACCACGAATTCCCTAAAAAAAACCATGATAAAACAAAACTCTTAAAAACATATAACGATAAAATCCCCTTTGCTAAACTCTATAACAAACCTATAAAGTAAACCCCCTAACCTAAACATTCACACACAAATACACACACGTAAACCACAGACTCACGACTTATACACATACCTATACTAACTTATAAACCTCAATATACACCAAAACCCACTCCCTCCCCACACAGACAAATAACACATACATCCCAAAACCTAATAACAAACCCATAACACATTCACACACAAAACACACACTCACACGCAAAACACTCACACACAAAAGATACATATACTCCCTCACATATACGCCTATACATACTCACTAAAACTCGACATATACAACAATACTTACACACCACAAAAAACATTATACATTTATGAGCTTTAACTCACCTTAGCATCTCTAACAAACAACTTGCAGTAACCCAATCCCATTCTCTATGCCTACCTCACTACTACACATTCCATTCACATTCAAGCAACGCTAGTCCACCACCCGGTTATTCACGTGGCAAAACGAACACCACTCAAAAATTATGAATGAAACAATGTAAAAAAATACCAACACCTAAAATAGACAAAATACCACGAATTACCTAAAAAAAACCATGATAAAACAAAACTCATAAAAGCATATAACGATAAAATCTCCCTTTGCTAAACCCTATAACAAACTTATATAGCAATCCCCTTAACCTAAACATTCACACACAAAAACCCACACGTAAACACAGACCCAAGATTATACACAAACCTATACTAACTTATAAACCTCAATATACACCAAAAACCACTCCCTCCCCACACAGACAAATTAACACATACATCCCAAATCCTAAATAACAAACCCAAATACACATTCACACACAAACACACACACACAAAAAACACACATACACAACAGATACATATGCTCCCTCACATAAGGCATTATACTCACTAAAACTCGATATATACAACAATATTTACACCCACACTCATACAGATAAATAAATTAATTATACAATTAAAAACTCACAACCAATCTCATATACATAAACACTCTTATGAAAACAACAATAAATACATCGTAATTAACCAGAATATCAAAAATAACATTATGACATAAGGATAAATCAAATACATACTTACAATTCAGTTACAAATTATGAAGTGAAATTAGATTTTTAGCCGTTAAAAAACCAAACAAAATACGTTACCATGGAAATAACTAATGTAAAAAAGAATACGCGCCATAGAAAGTAAACGTCATTCATAGTATGAATGGAGAAATATAATAAATGGAACTAAAAACTATTACCACGTAGCAAACCAACGCTACTTAAAAAAATTTATTATGAATGGATTCTTTAAAAACTATCATGAAAAATCAATTATATACATTTATGAGCTTTAGCTCACCCTAGCAACTCTAACAAACAACTTACAGTAACCCATACTCAATGCCTACCTCATTACCACCCTAATCCATTCACAATTCCAAACAACACTAGTCCACCACACGGTTACAATTCCCTACTCTACCCATTCATTCACAATTTCAACGACGTTCCCTTCAACAACTCTACATATAAGCCTCAACATATACACCGGAGATACACTTACACATCCGTGCGGATGGGTGAGAGTATACATTAAGTGTAGTGATGGGGCTCCCATTTCTAAACACATTTGTACCTGTGTGGTAGTCTCCATGTGTATATTCACGCACGGGTATAAATACAGGGGGTACACGCTCACTTCATTTACGTGTACCCCTCACATGTACATATGCATACAATTTTGGCTCGATATATGCAACAATGTAATCGCGCCCGTATGTGTGAGCATTCACTGGTTGTGCAATTCACCCATCTGGGTGTGATTGTGTGTAAACTTATCACTGTGGAGGTCGAGCTTGATACGTATATATTAGTGTGTATTAGGGGTTGTACGTACTAATTATGTTCATGTGCTTCACGCACTTGCGTCCATGTATGGAAGAATATATTGGGATTACTATGTAGGTGTAAATAGGGTATGGGGGAGTTTTGTCATTGTATGGGTGTGGGTTTCATTTGTGATGGTGGTTGGGGATGTATGTGTTTATTTATCCATGTGGGGCTGGAGTGGCCGTTAGGTGCATATGCTGAGGCTCACATGCAAACCCAAGTACAACGAATGAAGTGGGCACTTATAATTGTTATGGGTGTGTACTTTATTATAAAAGACAATACCCAAATAAAATCTGTCAATTCAACCTACAAATAAAAAACAAAAAACAAAGGGATCTTAAACATTCACACATACATACAAAACTCAATAAAAACACCACTAAATAACACCCAAAACATATAAATATATCCTCAAAATACATATACAAATGCAATAAAAATAAAAATACATAATAAAATAAATAAATAAAAATAAAAATAAAAATAAAAAAAAATAAAAAAATCTAATATAAATTATTAAAGTTTTAACGTACCATAAACTGCTAAATTAATATACATTAAAAATGAACTAATTAAAACAAAGAAGTATCAAAAGACTAACTATAATTAAATCCTAGACAACATAACCAAAAATATATCATCTAAACTAATTTAAACTAAAATAACCTAAAAGGGAACTATTATTGCTATTTATCATGAAACTTATTATATAAGTAAAGTAACTTGTGTCTACATTTTATTTTGCGCTCCTCCCCAGTATTAAGTAAATTATCATACTTATAAAATAAAATTCTTTAAACTCATTAGAGCATAAATAACAACAATTAGCTCCTATATTATATGATTTAGTTTTACAAATTATTTCCCATATTAAATATAATTAATATTAGTGATTTAAGACTCCAAATATACTTACTAAGTCCGGTTGAGTTGATTAAGTTTTTATTTTTAAAAGAATTCATATGTGTGCAATTCTTAGTTTTATTTTTGAGGAAGTAGAACCTATATAAACCGCTTTATTGTAATATTATTCTTAAAGTTATTATCATGTAATGTAACTATACATTTATACACTACATCGTTAATATCACAATTATTATTTAATATACAATTAGATTTATCTCTACATGTACAATTAATATAAGTCTTATCATTATTAATATTATTATCAAATAATTTCTTTTTATAAAAATTATTCAGTTTATATTTATTAAATGAAGAAATAATGTTACCAACATTATTAGTGGTAGAGTAACCAACTCCAATATTAAAAGAGAAAATGGTTCTATATTTACGATTATCTCTAATAAATAGTTCTATAACATCTAAAATCTCTTAATAATATTCGTTTTAACTTGATCTCCATAAGGAACTATTAACCAAATTTTATTCTTATTAACCTTATTATTATTATTATCATTATTATAAATATATTTATAATTCTTTATTTTATAAAAATTATTATCAGAATTATATCTATGTACAGCATTTAAGGAATTATTAATATTATTAAAATTATCAATATAATTATTAGGGTTTGTTATTTAGGTTTTGGGATGTATGTGTTAATTTGTCTGTGTGGGGAGGGAGTGGGTTTTGGTGTATATTGAGGTTTATAAGTTAGTATAGGTATGTGTATAAGTCGTGAGTCTGTGGTTTACGTGTGTATTTGTGTGTGAATGTTTAGGTAGGTAGGGGTTTACTATAGGTTTGTTATAGAGTTTAGCAAAGGGAGATTTTATCGTTATATGTTTTTAAGAGTTTTGTTTTATCATGGTTTTTTTTTAGGGAATTCGTGGTAATTAGTCTATATTTTCGATATGGATTATATATAGGTTATATATGGATTATATACTTATATTTTTTCATTTATACTTTAATTATTTAAAAGTATTATTTTTATATTTTAAAATTTTGATTTTTTAGATTGGAAGTCCACCTGAAGATTGTCGATCAAGACAAGAAACGATTGTAGTGGCGGTTTTTTGACTATTTATTAAATTTTATGTATTGATTAAGTCTTTCCTTGTTTGTTTTGCAAAATAGTGGTTTTGTCTCAAATAATATTTTATATATATATATTATATATTATATATATATAAAATTATATATATATGTATGTATGTGTATATATATATATATATGTATATATGTATATATGTATTATATATATATATATATGTATGTATGTATATATATATATGTATGTATATATATATGTATATATATATATATATATATAATATATATATATATGTATTATATATATAGTATTGTGTATTAATATATATGTATGTACATATATATATGTACGTATGTATGTGTAATATGTATGTATAATATATATGTATATATGTATATATATATATATGTGTGTACATATATGTGTGCATATATATATATATATATACCTGTGTTTGTGTGTGTGTGATATGTGTGTGCGCGCGTAGGTATGCACACGTGCGAGTAGATGTCTCTATGTTCTTTTATGCGTTTCTAAACGTAACTGCTGCTGCTCAGAATCTGAAATCCCAATATATACATGTGTTGTTGATTATCTCTGAGAAGACCAATTAGCTGTCCGGCTGCCTTCAGGAACTCCTACAAAATATTTTAGAAATAAAATCAAAAGAAAATGATTAATCGGAAGTTTTTAACTATATTTAAGGAGATTGTACTTACTAGCTTTAATTTGATGCTTGTGAATAATTAGTTAATGAGCAGAAGCATCAACAACAAAACAAGGGGAAGGAGAATCACAACAAAAAGCTTAATACTACTACTACTAATGTTATTAGTACTACTGCTACAACTGCACCAGCTACTACTACTACTACTACTACTACTACTACTACTACTACTAATAATAATAATAATAATAATAATAATAATAATAATAATAAGAAGAAGAAGAAGAAGAAGAAGAAGAAGAAGAAGAAGAAGAAGAAGAGAATGATAATAATAATAATAATAGTAGCAGTAATTATCCTTTCTACTATAGGCAAAAAGCCTGAAATTTCTTTGGGTCATGTGTGTGTGGGAGGACTAGTTGATTATTCTGATCCCACTGGTACTTGTTTTATAGACTGCAAATGAGTGAAAGGCTAAGATGACCTTGGCAAATAATAATAATAATAATAATAACAACAACAACAAAAACAATAATAATAATAAGTTAGGTAGAAGACAAGCATTATTGAGTGAGGGGATGTTAGTCAATGCCATCGACCCCAATACTTGACTGCTATTTATCTTACCGACTCCGAAACAAAACACGTAGATCCTATACCTAGACTCTCAACACAACACACTATCCGAAAAAAATAGCAATAAAAATAACAAGAGCACTCAGAGAGCGCAAACCTCCGCCAACGCAAGATCAACGTCCTCTCAACGATTAGCCAGAGATGATTTTTAAAATGGGAATATCTGAAATAAAATCCTTCAATGAATATCATGAGACCTTTTGGGTTTCTCCTCTCTTTAATTCCGGTCTTCCTTTAGTGACCCTGTTGTTTTAGATCGTTGTATAGAATTATGTATATATGGAAGTATACTGTAAAGTGTTAAAATGTATGTATGCTCTCCTAATATAATAATAAATGTTGTCTTTTTATATATTTGTGAGTATATATATATATAATATATATATATATATATATATATATATATATATATATCCGTAATAATGAAGGTTGAAATTAATTAATTTGGAAAAATTATCAATTACACCAAGTAGTCTTCGGCATGTAAAAGCCTCATTCGAGGAAAATTTAAGTAATACTAAGCAATAAGGGTTTAGCAACGAGTTGCCTTACCACATACCGAATTTAGAAATAGCAGTCAAAGGGTTATAGCTCTGTTTGTGCCTTCCAAATGCTGTTTTTTACTGAGATCTCCCTTTTTAGTAGAAGAAATAGCTATAACCCTTTGACTGCTATTTCTAAATTCGGTATGTGGTAAGGCAACTCGTTGCTAAACCCTTATTGCTTAGTATATATATATATATATATATATATATATGAATATAATTGATATAGGATAACATTTTTTTCGGGAAAAAAATTTTATCAATGGCCAGCATATCAAAAAATGCCTTTAAAGGTAAAATTTATACATAATTTACAAGATAAGGGCAGAAGAAAAATTCTAATGCCAGATACGCCGAAACAAAAAATTTGTCGATAACCATTAAATTTATGCGTTTCGAAACAAACCGATAGAAATCTCTAAAAATTTCGTTATTACCGTATTGGTCCAATTTCGGGGTTAACTCACAAGGAATTTTCCCCTCTTCAGCGGCACATACGCGAGATATAAATGAAATACTTATTCATACCCACGGAAGAAGCAAGCACCAAGTCCCGAGCAGACTTAAGTGTATATATGAATATATATATATATTTGTGCGTGCATATATATGTGTGTATATATATATATGTGCGTGTGTGTATATATACATATATATGTATATATATATATATATATATACGAAATAGAGCCGGAGTGAGAGGTGAAGGTAGAGGAGTTGAATGGCAAAGAGACCGTCGTATGAATGAGAAAGGAAGGGGTGACAGTTGAATTATGAAGGAAGGGGTGAAAAAGCCGTTAAATGGCATTTGAAGTGTGAATATATGTGTGTATATGTGTGCGTGTACAAGAGAACTATGTGAAACTTTACATATACATGTAAAGTAAAGAAAATATAAAAAAAATAATCCAGAATCCTTGTCTAGTACAGGATCGAACCCAAAATCTTATCAATTCGTACCAGTCCCTAGGTCAAACATCCCTGAAAGTTTCATCCGAATCCATCCAGCGATTCTTGAGATATCTTGTCCATGGACAAACAAACAAACAAACAAACACAACTGAAAACAATACCTCCGCCTTCGCTAAGGCGGAGGTAATGATAATGGTTTCAAATTTTGGCACAAGGCTAGTAGTTTCTAGGGTGAGGCGCGTAAGTCGATTACATCGTCCCCAGTGCTCAGCTGGTACATGTTTCATCGACCCCGAAAGGAGATGGAAGACAAGGTCGACCTCGGCGGAATTCAAACTTAAAAAACATGAAGACGGACGGAATGTCACAAAGCATTTTGTCTGCCTGGCATGCTAACGATTTTGCCAGCTCGCCGCCTTGATGATGATGATGATGATGATTGTAACAACGACGATGATGACGACGACGACGATGGTGGTGGTGATGATGATTCATTTTAATCAGTTCAGAATAGAAGACAACTTCCTCAAGGCCGTTTACACTCCTCACGTGAATAGAGTAGGATTGACTGATAAAATAAAGAGGAAAAATACACGTAATTCAAGTCGAGTTACTTACCATCTCAGCATAGATAAATAGATAGATATATAGATAGATAGATAGATAGATAGATAGATAGATAGATAGATAGATAGATAGATAGTTGGATAGATAGATAGATAGATAGATAGATAGATAGATAGATAGTTAGTTAGATAGATAGATACATACATACATACATACATACATACATATACACATACATATACACATACAAACATGTATACATATATGCATGCATACATACATACATACATATACACATACATATAAACATACATATACACATACAAACATGCATGCATGCATACATACATGCATGCATACGTACATACATGCATACACACACATACATTCATACATACATACATACATACATACATACATACATACATACATACATACATACATACATACATACATTTGGTGCGTAAATCATGAATAACACGTAGATAAGATAACAAACAAAAATAGATTGTATTAGGTTTGCGCGAGGGAAAAATTGAAGGGAAAGTATTTTAGGTTTCGTGCAAACGCTCTTCTACAGAAAGAATAGACGAGGAGAGAAAATAATGGAGAAGAAAGGAACAAACATATCTCAATTAGACGGTCACCGCATACTGAAATGACCGTAAGAGAAAGAGGTTGCTTGAGGCATGAGTAGTAAGAAAAACAATTGTGAACCTGGCATATGTGTGTCTGAATGAGTAAGTGCGTGTCTGTGTGTATGAAACTAATGCGTGCGTGTATACTCTGTGTGTGTATGTGTGCTTGTGTCTGATGTGTGTGTGTGTATAGATACACACTCAAGAATTTCACTCTGTTTATAAACGAGAATATCAGTGAGGTTTCCTTGAGAGCTGGGATTGAAGGGTTGTGTCACAATTATAGCTGACGAGTATATTAGTATATATTTCAACAGACTATGAAGTATGCACACCACAAAAGAACTACGACTGAATTTGAAGGAGATTGCTACACAGTTGTTTTGCTTTTGCATCCATCTCTTATTTACTGTAGGAAATGATTGAATTACCGAAAAAAAACTGTTTTCCTATAAATTACTCATTTGTTGTTTTATCTCATGGAAACATGCCACGAATGTC